>NC_057805.1:480822991-480823561 GCF_018294505.1 Triticum aestivum
AACTTGACATGTGCCCTCTAACGTTCCGGTAGGCCAGTCGCCCTATATCTTTGACTTGCACACACACACAATTTCGAAGGCTCTCTTCTTCGATATCGCACCCACCCACTTGATCCTCTCTTCGACTCTATCGATAGCTATGACCCCTCCCTCTCTTCTCGTGGATTGCCCGGCCCTCTATGTATGATATGGATAGGCCTCCATTTCACACACATTGCATGCAAAATTTTGTTTGAGATGTCATCGACACATATTCTCACAAATAATTCACGAAATCAACCCCCCACCCCACCCCCACCCCAAAACAAAAAACACTCACAAATGCAGTTTGTATCTCTCACACACACCCACGTAGGTGGGGGACGTGCACGAAGAGAAGAGGTGCATGCACGGCGCACGTACTCCCGTCTCTTTCCCAACCACACCCGCGCGGGTACACGGTGGAGCTCATTTCTGTACGAAAAAGGTAGCCCACGTGGTAATTTGGCACGTGTACTGGTTGTCCACTTGGTGGAGGGAGGATCGTCTACCACGGGTGAACAAACAAATTGCGACTTGACGTGTTATGTT
>NC_057805.1:480823571-480834794 GCF_018294505.1 Triticum aestivum
AAAACACTCACGAACGCGGTTTGTATCTCTCACACACACCCACGTAGGTGGGGGACGTGCACGAAGAGAAGAGGTGCATGCACGGCGCACGTACTCCCGTCTCTTTCCCAACCACACCCGCGCGGGTACACGGTGGAGCTCATTTCTGTACGAAAAAGGCAGCCCACGTGGTAATTTGGCACGTGTACTGGTTGTCCACTTGGTGGAGGGAGTATCATCTACCACGGGTGAACAAACAAATTGCGACTTGACGTGTTATGTTCAAAAAAGAGGCAAACCATGTGGGGCCTACCTTAGAGGCAAGGCTCTATACACTAGAGTACTTTTGATGTGTCCCGTCAACTCACAGAACGAGGAGAAGCTTGCTTAGTACGCCGTCTCCCCCACCCACGGGCGCGGTGGCTCGCAGGATGAGGTGAAGCTTGCTCCGCCTTACGCCCGCTCCCTCGCCCATGCGCGCGGTGGCTCGCAGGACGAGGAGAAAAATTTACTACTCCCTCCGTTTACTCCTCATCCCTACTACCTTGGTTATAGAGATTATATCATATTGTTTGGAATATATATGTCCTTTAGTAGATTTCAATATGAACTACTAGTACATACTCCAAACACTGATGTATATAGACGTATTTTAGAGTGTAGATTCACTCATTTTGCTCCGTATGTAGCACTCTCCCTCGCCCCTCGACCCTCGCCCACGTGGTGGACGTGCAGCAATTCATTCGGTCTCATATAGCCAGAACGATATATTCTGCACTACCATTATTGCTCGACTTCTCGAAGAGGCGAAGAGCCAATCGCAAGGTTAATATTTTGGAGATGCCAAGCGCAAGGTTATAGGAGAATGAGTAGTAGGTGCCGCGTCATTTATAAATATAGTTTTTTTTCTTCAGTGGCATGTACGCAATATGATAGGTTCATATGGAGAGAAAAGGAAACTGCTCCACTATATACATAGTCAGGACGGGCCAGCCTACACGGTTGCTTGCTGGGGTTGCTCTCTTCACACTCTCTCGCACAAAATGACTGTGGCCACATCTCGAACATCCTGGCGGATCACGTCCGCTTGGGGAAGGGGTGGATGCTTAGTGTAGATGCGGTGGCCGTCGCCGACGGCGAAAACCCACTGTCGAAACGTCCCGATCAGGGGTCCCCGCCGTTCTCTCTCACAAAGCCGGTGAGGTTGCCTTCGTCCCTTGTTCACTGCCGCGACGTGGTCAGTTGCCGCCTCCCGCCGCCCTCCTCAAGGTTGAGCTACGTCCCTCAGGTACAACTCCCTTTACAGCCGGCTTGCACCACTGCTCCAGCTACCCACATCACTCCCTGTGGATATTTCTCTACTTCTTTGCCCCGCACATACCTCTACTGGCTTCAACGTACTGTATTTGTGATGAGTTTATGTCTCATCAACTAGTCCAAGTAATCTTATTCTAATCACGCTTCTTCAATTTCTTTGCCACAGGGATGCTCATCTCAATTTTGGTGAAACTGCACAAAATGATCCGATGGTCAAAAGGTTGCAAAACTCATTTATTAGGAAGCTCGAACGTTGCCAGCAAATTGAAGCCTGGTCAGGGTTCACGGTTCAAGGGCTAGGGACTGCATGGATCTTTTTTTCTTTAGCTGCCTCTGTTCCAAAATAAGTGTCAACTTTAGTAGTAGTACAACTTTGTACTAAAGTTTGCACAAAGTTGAGACACTTATTTTGGAATGGAGGGAGTACATATTTGCTATGATCTGTCAATCATTGAGATGCAATAGCATGCATGTTAGTCTCCTTTGTATTTGATGAAATGTTGCAACGGGCAACCTTGGACGCAAGATACATGTAACAGAAGCTGGAAGCTTCATAGCATTGTACAAATTTATCTCGCTGATAAATTACAGTACGTACTATACTAGTACTTCCTCCGTTCCTAAATATAAGTCTTTGTAGAGATTTCACCATGAACCACATGCGGATGTATATAGATGCACTTTAAGTGTAGATTCATTCATTTTGTTCCGTATGTAGTGGAATCTCTACAAAGACTTATCTACTAGTAATAGCTAGCCCCCACTACAAGGAATTCTCTATCCTCTCCTTGAGCCACATCATCAAAATTGATGTAGCCGTTAGATGAAGTAAATCAGACCATAATAGCTGTTTGATCTAGACGTTGAGAGCCTCCGCACTAAGCCACATGCAAGCATGCAGAAATACCATGGGACATGCATGTGAGCGGGTTTTAAATCACATCAACATGTCTGCATGCAAGCATGCACCGGTAGCATGCATGTAAGTGAGCTTTTAAGTCCCATTAACATGTCAAAAAGAAAAATATAATCCCATTATGCAGTAGGAGTTGACTGATCTTTTTTCCTTACGTGGGATGATCTAAATGATGATGGGAGATTATTTAGTTTGGCTACCACATTTCTCATGCGGTTATAGATTTTTTTATTTCTATGAAATCGATAATTTTGCGCAGAGAGATATACCGCTGTTCCGCGGCAACGCGCGGGGACTCATCTAGTAATATTTAGGAACGGAGGGAGTACTATGTAAAGAGTTAGGTGTCGCACGGTGATAGTGTGAGGTGGGCCATGTAATCACTGAGCCTGCGTGTTTTCACTGCTCTTGCACGCCTCCGCTGTAAGAATGGAGAAAATTGTAATCTAGTAGTAGTACCTCCTTTCGCCGAAAGCGTGGGACATCCAGCAGTCCTACCACCTAAGTAATAAAGACCAATGAGCCGTCAAATCACATAGACCCAGCAGTAAGTTGGACGGACGAAGCAACCATCACTCTTGCGCCAGTGAGAGGTCGCATCCGCTCTGCCCGGGCATGAATGCGGCACCGATTTTTTGGAGTGGCGCTGACCGTTTCGGGCGGGAAGCGCGTGCGGGCGATGGAGGGGCTTTGGGTGGGCCAGGCTGGTCAGGAGCGGGCATGGCAGCTGTCCGCATGTCCCTACCGGACACGCCTGGAAACGAGAGGATGCACCGACTCTCGCGGCTGAAATCGTACACTACACAACATCTCTTTGTAGGAGTAGGTCGATCTGTCGCTCTCTCTAACACACACATGTTGTTAAACACACACACACACACACGCACACGCACGCACCTTGGTCCCGTTGCACCTTCTAACGTGACTTATTACACCTAGACGGAGGGAGTAGTAAGTATACGAGATACGGTGGCACACTGACTTAATTCGAATACAAGTGCCCAAAATTTGTCTGCATGTTATAATAAGGATTCACTTAAAATAGTACGTGAGCGAACAGAGGGATCAATTGGACAGTGTTCCCGAGCAGTAGCGAGATGTGCGAGGTAAGATACACCGCTGGCGCTTTTAATTTTTCTTATTTATTTGTTTCTTTCACCCTCTGACTGGTGGGATCCAACGTACTACGTGAAGAGAGGTAAGGTGACTAAGGCTGCATTATTTCTGCACCACTGTGGATAGTCTTACCACCAAAGCCACATGACACGATTATGATTGAAATCCCAATGACTCCCACACACACAAAAAAACACGGCATGCTTGTCACACGAATGCAGGAATGTATAAAAGGTTATCTCCCTCTCGTTGAACATAACGGGAGGGTTGTGTAGCTGGTTAGCCTGTTCGCTCATCAAACTTGAGGTCTCGGGTTCGATAACTACACTTGAGCATAATTTGTGCCAGGAGGATTCTTTGACTGGTCAAAATGTTTTCTACGGTTTGCATGCTTCACTCTCTCTCTCTAGTATATATATACACGCTGGAGCCTCAGCGCTTGTAGTTGCTCTCTTCACACTCTCTCGCCCTCTCCCGCTGGAGCCTCAGCGCTTGTAGTTGCTCTCTTCACACTCTCTCTCCCTCTCCAGATCTAAATAAAACTTCGTTGGCCTCTCTCTCCCCTCACTGCTGCTCAAAGAGCTGGCAGGATCCGTCCATCGGGAAGGGAAGGAGGCTTAACACTGTCGCCGTCGACGAGGGACTACCGGCGCAGCTGTTCACTTTCCACCCAGCGGCGGCACGGGAGGGCCTCCGACCCCTTCTTCTTCGCCGCCGTCCCGTCGCCCACCGAACCACGCACCAAGAACCTTAAGGTATAATTTACTTACTCCACATGCATTGCTCTAGCTGCATGTATACCATGAATCTAGGACGTGGTTCAAAGAGGAAAGGAGTGGGGGAAAGTAGTGGGAAAAGTTGTATATAGCATGAATCTAGGACGTGGTTCAAAGAGGAAATGAAGGGGAATGTTGTATAGCATGAATCTAGGACGTGGTTCAAAGAGGAAAGGTATGGGGGAAAGTTGTGGGGAAAGTTGTATCGCATAAATCTAGGACGTGGTTCAAAGAGGAAAGGAAGGGGCGAAAGTACTAGTTCAAAAAGGAAAGGAAGGGACAAGGCTGTAGAGTTTGAGCAGGACTAGATTTGCTGCGATCACATAGGGAAAGGTGTCTAAAGATAACAAAACTGGGACCAACACAAATATGCTCCTTGGTTGTTTGTTCTTTGTTGCAACAGACTGTGCATGACCACAGTACATCGGTAGATGCACATGGTGCTGGTGCGTCCACTGTCCCGTGCAACTCATTAGCTGTTGTTAATCTAAGGCCCTGTTTGGTTAAAAACTCCCTAGTCCCTACCTGCTTGGTTCCAGGGACTAAACATGGACTAGAGGTTATTAAATGACATGCTAAAAGACCATGTTACCCCTAGTAATGAACTAATAGAGACAAGGTGCGATGCGTGGCAGGGGCAACTTTTGGAAAAAGTCCCAAAAAGACTCCCTCGGGGTCTTCTTTCTTTAGTCCCAAATGCCCACCTTTAGTCCCTAAAAGTCCCTCCTGTTTGGTTTAGATGGGACTGACACGGAGTTTTTCTAGTCCCTACACCAAAATGTCCCTGTAAACAAACACCCTCTAATAATGCCGCTGGAAAATTGATGCAATGCCACAGTTAAAAGCAAATTACATGTTTAACGAATTTTATTGTTAATATGATCTCTATGTTAATATTAATCAATGCCACCGTTTGAGAAATGCTACTGTCTTGCTTTCTTTCCCATTTAGATAAGGTATATGCTTCTTTTTGTTGGCTTCTGTGTCATCCACCGTTATTAACCACTAATTGTTTCCTTTGCACCTCTGTGTAAACAGGGTTATCTACTTCACCTCGTTGCCATTGTGACCTTTTGTTGCACTGCACAAAACACTTTTGTTTTAAGAGTGTTTTGTGCAGTTCAACCAAAATGTCACACCGACAACGTTGCTTGATTGCTTGATCTTAGTGGAACTGCACAAGAGGAGATCTTACTTCCTATCCGTTAAGGCGAATTTGGTTCAGATCTTCTTCTTGTGAGTTATTTGAATTCCGCATCATGAGAGGTCAAGTACTAGCCTTCTTTCACATGATTCTGCAGTGTGCTTTCATATGTTGTGCTACTTGTACGATAATGTTGCTTGATTTTAGTGAACTGCACAAATGGAGACAAGACTTCCAATCTGTATGTGCACCATAATATCCCATTGAGGTAAGATAAGGATATTTCACAACTGCTGGCCTGTATTTTGCCACTTTCATCAGAAAATTAAGTTTAGTACTATACTTGCGCTCCCTAATTGACATGCGAAATCTTACATTGAAGGCGAAGCTTGTCTGTTATTGAACCAAGTGATGAAGGGGAAGAACAAGCGGACGAAAAACAAAAATCAACTCCCGGTGCTGTAATGAAGCACTAGAACTATGATGACACAAGTAATGATATAGTTTTGCATCTTAATTTATTGCTATGGCTGGAATGAGCAATTGTTTTGCCACTGATTTGATGCCACTCTTAATGTAATATGTAATTATCTCTACTTGTGCAAACAGGGATCTTCTTTGAAGATACCATATATTTTAGTGGAACTGCACAAGAAGATGTTGGAAACATTAAACTAATCGAGGAGTATATAGTAAGCATGGCCACTGCCGTAGATAGCAACAGATGGTTCCGGAGAAGTGCTTCATCTGTATGCTCTACACAATAAGCCTCCTGACAAAGGTTGGTACTCGCCCACTGATTTCATCCATATTATTGAGCTCTGTCATCTCTATTGGTGTTGTGCTACTGTTTAGATACTGTCATGAAAAAGTGGTATTGTCCTTGAGAAGTGCTTCATCTGTGCTGTTTTAAATATTTCCTTTCCTTTTTTTCGAGAAAACAGGGATGCTAGCATTTATTAGTCCTCTTGTCTTTGCTCAACAGGATCATCTTCCTCTGAAGAAGAATATGGAGTACGTGAAGTGACTAGTTCCGATTATGCTAGGATGAAGAAGCCATGTCTATCTTCTCATCAGAAGGAGTAGTTGAAGGATGGTTACATTACTCCCCACAAGACCAAACTAAGTTCAGCTCAGAAGGACTAACAAATCTCCATTTTTTTGCTGTGATGCGCGAGTACAATGTTGTTCTAGGATTCTTTCTGGTGAGTTCCATTTTTCTAAAAGTGTGCTCTACATGGACCATGTATGTTCCCGTTGAAACTGTCAATTCATAGTACAGTTTGCTTTATACTAATCACTTTTTTGTATTTGTGCAAACAGGGGTGCTCAGCTTGATTTCAATGGGAACTGCACAAAATGTTCATGAATACATCGAATCATTCATTTCCACCACAAGAAAGGAGGTGCCGATAAGTTCAAGGCGTTGCAACATATAAGGGCGAAATCATACAAGCTACGCGCGAATTTGGGTCGACATGTGAGTCGCTGAGATGCATAATCATCGATTGTTTCGAATGTTCTCTATGAGTTGCCAGGCTTGTGTGTTTGATTGCAATGTACAGAAACGCTAAAAAGCTGCTCAAACTCTTTGTACTCCTGCTGTTCCTTTTTACTTCGCACATTGTGAAAGTGCATACTTTTTTGTATAAGATTGGTCAAAGTAGAGATACTTTGACTGCAGACAAAACTTGTATGCACGACTAGAAAGGACCGGAGGGAGTACATGTGAAACTGCTGCAAACGAGGTGATCACCCTAGGAATAATGCTAGTACGTATTGTTTTGCATGTTCATCCAATGCCAGCGATACAGGAATTCGAACTAATCAAAATAAATTCATTCATACACGGTCGGATTTCATACAAACATGCCGGACTTCATTACATGTCATACATTCTTCAACTAAAAAGGGGTGCGCTGGAGGTATAATTAATTAACCGAAGCTACCCACCTGTGTCCCGCTGAGCCGAACAGAAGCTTCAGTGACTTAACTGCAGGTGCAGTTGCGTGACTGACATGTGGCCTGTTGGGCTCACGTGTCAGTCAGCCAACTGCACCAGCAGTTAAGTAGAAGCAGCGTTCTTCTCCAGCGCAGCTCTTCGACTCCACGTCGCCGCCAAGAAGCTAACCGGCCGTCAATGGTCAACCCGCCTAGCTTGGCTTCAACCGGAGGGTAGCAGCGGTGGCCTTACTTGGACCCGAGCGGCGGCGACCTACCGTGTTCTACTCTTCCTCGTTTTCTGTGTGGCGCGGCCTCGTTGGCAGCGGGGTGGGGCCTCGGCGGAGCCGGCGATGTCCTCTGTCTCGTTGCCGGCGGGCGGCGCCTCAGCGGAGCGGTGGAAATCCTCCCCCACATTGTCGGCAGGGTGGGGCCTCGGCTGAGCCGGCGATGTCCTCTGCCTCGTTGTTGGCGGGGCGGGGCCTCGGCGGAGCCGGCGGTGTCCTCTGCCTCGTTGTTGGCGCCATGGGGCCTTGGCGGAGCAGGGCCTCGTCGACGCCAGTGGAGCGGGGACTCGTCGGAGCCGGCATTGTCCTCTGCCTCGTCCTCGGTCTTGCCAAACAGCGCCTCTCCCGCTTCATCGCCCTCTTTGCTAGCCTCTTTGTAGGCGGCCGTAGCCTCCGCCACCCGCATGCGGTACCGCCAGCGCTCGAGGCGGCCCTTGCGGGCGGAGCGGTACGAGTCGAGCAGCGCCTCCTGCTCCGCCCGCTCCGCGGTGATCTGCTCCTCCGCCTGCAGGTGCTCCTGGAGGAGATGGTGGTTGTAGGCGGCGTCGGCCTGTGCCTCTCGGAACTGCTCCTCATGCATCTGCCTCACCCTGTCCATATATTGGGCACGGGCCTCGCCGATGGTCATGGTGCAATGCACCGGCGAGGATGGCGCAGAGGAGGGGGTTGGCGCCGGATCGTCGACTACCATGTTCTCCATTGGGACGTCGTCGTCCTCCGGCTGCCTGCCGGCCAGCCGGTCGGCAGCAATGGCTGCCATCTCCTTGTGATCCGTCGTCCGCCCGTCCCGAAGAGCACTGGACCGCGAGGAAGCCATGGTGGGCAGTAGTGGTGTGGACAGGAGAAAGGGAACGGATGCGGATGACTGCGGCTATGGCCGGCGCAGCAGTTTATTCAGCAATGGTGGGCGGGCGGAGGGACGGACGTGTGGTGCCGGAGTAGCGGCCTCGGCAATCGCGTATCATTAATGTGGGCGGCAGATGGACGGACGGACAGCACTTGTGTCATTTGAAGGTGGAGCAATCGCCTGCATCGGGAAGCGGGGCGGGCGGCGCAGACTGTTTCGGGCGGAAAGCGCGCGCGGGCGAGGAGATGACTTTACTTGGAGAGGATGACAATGGGGACCCACCAGGTCCATAGCCTCACGTACGCAAGTGCCTCCTTATTTTATATATATATATATATATATATGTGTGTGTGTGTGTGTGTGTGTGTGTGTATAACTATAATTTATTTTGCTTCCTCCTGGTTTCCTGAGATCACGGTCCCATACCATTGTCAACCTATGTAGTAGTCAATAAACGAGAGAATTGCACAAGAAGCGGCCGACAGCTGGGACCAAGCGGCTCGAGCAGTATTTGTGTTTTTGAGGTGTGAGCACTGGAGAGTTTTTCGATGTTTAGCCCAGATATTAATTTTTCTCCTCTGAACAACAACGAAAACATAGCTGCAAAATCTTTCCTAGGAGGGATGCATTAGGCTTAACAAGAAAATGGGCTTTAAGAAATAATAAATGGGATGTAATTATAAAAACTAGGCAGTAACTATAAAAAAATGCACCAAACATGTGATTAATTTATAAAATATTATTTTTGGATATTGAAAATTTTAATTTCATTAATTGTTGCAAGCGCAATGTTTCGTTGGATTTTTACGTAATATAAATTTATCTTGAAATTGTATTTAATCTGACTAGAAATTTCGGGATAAAAATATTTCGGATCCCATCAAAATGTGGGAAATTTTATTGAATTATGTTTTGAACGGTTGGTTGAAATGGGCTGTACTTTTAACAAACTGTAAATGGGCTGTAGTAAATTACATTAGAATTCAAAAATGGGCTACACATTCTTACAAATCTCAACTGGGCTATAAGTTCTCTGCCTCACACTTCTGGCCTTACTAAGTTGACGCGTCCCCAAAAAAACAGAGTTGACGCGTATGCAAGGCTTTGTCAACTTATACTCAACACACGGTTCTAGCAGCAGTGGCCGTTGGATGTCCATCCAACGGATGCCGTGCTTCTTCTTCAATCTCGGATATTCTAGCTTCACCCGCCCAAAAAATGATTCCTCCCCATGACATCTGGGGCGCACCGTTTCGGAAGCTAACCTATGGGCCTACTAACTTGACGTACCAAGGGCTTTGTCAACTTAGTCCATATAAACGATTCTAGCTGTAGTGACCGTACGATGTCCATCCAACGGTCGTCGTGCTTCTTCAACCTCTGGTCTTCTTGCTCCAGCCGCCCAAAGCAGCGCCGGTCATGCCGCCTGCTCCTGCCTCCCGTGGCCGGTTGTGCTGCCGCGAAGGCCTCACCGCCCCCTACTACTCCCACCGCTGGCCAGGCCATCCCTCCACTCACCCACACCCCCTGTTATTCTGCGGCGACGGCAGCGCAGCCGAAACAGTGAAACCTCGTACTCCTCTCCACGTGTGCATCCACTGCCGCGTCTTCCCCGGCTCCGTGTCGTCCCCTTCCTAGGCCTCGCTGTCGTCCACCGCCCTGGTGCTCTCGGCGCGGCGTGGTCAACATGGTCAAGGAACGACTTCCATCGGACGTGGACTCTACGTGGACAGGCTGACAGCTGGGTCCACGGCAGCCGCAAGGAAGTGCCTCCTTATTACACGCAAAAATAATTATTCCTCCACCTGACAGCGGGGACCCACCGGACGGGCCACCGTATTTCGCGAAAAAATGATTCGCCACCTGACTGCTGGGACCCACGAGCTACATCTTCGCACGCAAGGAAGTGCGTCCGAAAAAAAAACAATTCGCCCCCCTGACTGCTGGGACCCACCAGCTACATCTTCGCACGCAAGGAAGTGCACCCGGAAAAAAAATGATTCGCCCCCCGACTGCTGGGACCCACCAGCTACACCTTCGCACGCAAGGAAGTGCGTCCGGGCAAAAAAACGATTCGCCCCCCTTACTGCTGGGACCCAGCAGCTACACCTTCGCACGCAAGGAAGTGCGTCCGAGCAAAAAAAATGATTCGCCCCCTGACTGCTGGGACCCACCAGCTACATCTTCGTAGGCAAGGAAGTGCGTGACAGTCGGGACCCACTTGGTCAAAGCGTACGTAGCGTTGTCATTCTGGTCGCGAACGTGTACGTACATACTGGTCGATATAGAGGCGCGCACATGTCGTAGTAGAGGCGCGCACGTGTCGTAGTAGAGGCGCGCACGTAGCATGTAAACGTACGTACAGCGGCCAGGGTGCAAGAAAGAAAATACGGCCACGTATGTGTACATACGGGCAGGGTCTCGAACGCCTACTCGCACATACGTACGGCCAGGGCTCGTGTACTTGGCTGGGTCGGAACGGAGAAACAGTGTCGTCGTCGTGTTCATGGGGAGGCAACGGAATGCGTCATGTTCATGGGGAGGCAACGGAATGTGTCGTGTTCATGCGGAGGCAACGGAATGTGTCGTGTTCATCGGGAGGCAACGGAATGCGTCGTGTTCATCGGGAGGCAACGGAACGCGTGGGAGCCAACCGGCTGGGTCGGAACGGAATGCGTGGTCGTGTTCATCAGGAGGGCTTGGACGAAACAGGCGATGAAAACGAGGCTTGGCGTACCGCAAAGCGGAGGAAACGGACCTCCTATGTTCGGAACGGGGTCCAGTTGATCGGGAGGGGTGTGGCGTACCGCAAAACGGAGGAAACGGACCTCCTACGGTCGAAACGGGGGTCCTGTTGATCGGGAGGGGTGTGGCGTACCGCAAAACGGACGAAACGGACC
>NC_057805.1:480834817-480835059 GCF_018294505.1 Triticum aestivum
ACCTTCTACGTTCGGAACGGGGTCCTGTTGATCGGGAGGGGTGTGGCGTACCGCAAAACGGAGGAAACGGACCTCCTACGGTCGAAACGGGGGTCCTGTTGATCGGGAGGGGTGTGGCGTACCGCAAAACGGACGAAACGGACCTCCTACGGTCGAAACGGGGGTCCTGTTGATCGGGAGGGGTGTGGCGTGCCGCAAAACGGACGAAACGGACCTCCTACGATCGAAACGGGGGTCCTGTT
>NC_057805.1:480835153-480836717 GCF_018294505.1 Triticum aestivum
GCCGCAAAACGGACGAAACGGACCTCCTACGGTCGAAACGGGGGTCCTGTTGATCGGGAGGGGTGTGGCGTACCGCAAAACGGACGAAACGGACCACCTACGGTCGAAACGGGGGTCCTGTTCATCGGGAGGGGTGTGAAGTACCAGAAAACAGGACTCCACGGGATACTGGTCATCTCCACCGTTGACCTCCTCCAGCCTTCACGGGCTCCTGTTCATCCAGCCTCCACCGCGCGCTACTCCACCGGCTACAGTTCAACCACCCCTCCACGGGCACCCCTCCACCGTCTACTGTCCATCCAGCCCTCCACACCATGGGGTCCTGTTGAACCACCCCTCCACAGGCACCCCTCCACCGTCTACTGTTCATCCAGCCCTCCTCCACACCACGGGGTCCTGTTCATCCAGAGGCAACGCCACCGCTCACTGTTCATCCAACCCCCCCTGCAACGCTCACTGTTCATCCAATCGATCGGCTTCAGTTAGCAGCAGTAGCGAAGGAATCGCTTGATCGGGTTCAGTTAACAGCCATCGATCGATCGCTCGGGTTCAGTAACGCGTAGCCTGCAGTGCAATCGCTCGAGTTCAGTTAGAGCCCAACGCCTCGCTCGGGTTCAGTTAGAGCCAATGCCTCGCACACACGCGCGTACGTGTATGAGAGAAACGTGCATTGCTCGGCCCCCGACCTCCCACCGTAACCGGGAACTCCCCGAAATTTTCCTCCCCCTCGCCTCTACCACGGTTTTTTCCATCATGGACGGCCCAAAGAATGTCATGCAGCTGCGTCTCCGGCCCGCCCAGGACAAAAAGCCCATTTTCTGTCATGATTTTTTGTCATAGAAGTAGGAGCCCACCACATCTATGATGATACCGGGTTTTGTCACAATTATCATCATAGAAGTGTCATATGTATGAAAGAAAAAACATATGTTCGGCCCAAAATTTCACGGATGTGTCTTTTTTTTGTAGTGTTGCAAGGCTTATAGTGATGTGTATTACCGAGAGGGCCCAGAGATACCTCTCCGATACACGGAGTGATAAATCCTAATGTCGATCTATGCCAACTCAACAAACACCTTCGGAGACACCTGTAGAGCATCTTTATAATCACCCAGTTACGTTGTGACGTTTGATAGCACACAAGGTGTTCCTCCGGTATTCCGGAGTTGCATAATCTCATAGTCAGAGGAACATGTATAAGTCATGAAGAAAGCAATAGCACTAAAACTAAACGATCATAATGCTAAGCTAACGGATGGGTCTTGTCCATCACATCATTCTCTAATGATGTGATCCCATTCATCAAATGACAACACATGTCTATGGTTAGGAAACTTAACCATCTTTGATTAACGAGCTAGTCATGTAGAGGCATACTAGGGACACTCTGCTTGTCTATGTATTCACACAAGTACTAAGTTACTGGTTAATACAATTCTAGCATAAATAATAAACATTTATCATGATATAAGGAAATATAAATAACAACTTTATTATTGCCTCTAGGGCATATTTCGTTCAAGGATTTGGGTGGGCTAGGGTGGTCAGAAACGGTCGTGGGTGT
>NC_057805.1:480837109-480843197 GCF_018294505.1 Triticum aestivum
GACGTTGATGTCGGCTAGGACTATGTCCGTACTTCCCCAAAGAGGAAGGGATGATGCAGCACAGCGACGGTAGGTATTTCCCTTAGTGACACAATGTAATGTAAACAGTAGGAGAACCAAGCAACACAACATAAACAGCCCCTGCACATAGATAACAAATCCTCGCAACCCGACGTGTAAAAGGGGTTGTCAATCCCTTTCGGGTAGCGGCGCCTCAAGATAGGCAAACGGACGTGGGATAAAATTGTAGTAGATTGATAGATCGAACACCAAATAAAATAAATAAGAATAAAATGCGGCGAGGTATTTTTGTGTTTATGGTTTAATAGATCTGAAAATAAATGCAAAGGAAAAGTAGATCGCAAAGGCAAATATATGAGAAAGAGACCCGCGGGGCGTAGGTTTCACTAGTGGCTTCTCTCGAGAAAAATAGCAAATGGTGGGTAAACAAATTACTGTTGGGCAATTGATAGAACTTCAAATAATCATGACGATATCTAGGCAATATTCATTACATAGGCATCACTTCCAAGATTAGTAGACCGACTCCTGCGTGCATCTACTACTATTACTCCACACATCGACCGCTATCCAGCTTGCATCTAGTGTATTAAGTTCATGGAGAAACGGAGTAATGCAATAAGAATGATGACATGATGTAGACAACATCTATCTATGTCGAGATAGACCCCATCGTTTGATCCTTAGTAGCAACGATACATACGTGTTGGTTCCCCTTCTGTCACTAGGATCAAGCATCGTAAGATCGAACCCACTACAAAGAACCTCTTCCCATTGCAAGATAAATATATCAAGTTGGCCAGACAAAACCCAAATATCGGAGAAGAAATACGAGGCTATAAGATACCATGCGTAAAAGAGATCAAAGAAACTCAAATACTTTCATGGATATAAAAAGATATAACTGATCATAAAGTCAAAGTTCATCAGATCCCAACAAACACACCGCAAAAGAGTTACATCATATGGATCTCCAAGAGACCACTGTATTGAGAATTCAGCGAGAGAGAGGAAGCCATCTAGCTACTAACTACGGACCCGAAGGTCTACAAAGAACTACTCACGCATCATCGGAGAGGCACCAATGGAGGTGGTGAACCCCATCTGTGATGGTGACTAGATTGGATCTGGTGGTTCTGGACACTGCGGCGGCTGGATCAATATTTCGACGACTCTCCTAGGGTTTTGGGAATATTGGGGTATTTATAGAGCAAAGAGGCGGTCCGGGGGGCACTTGAGGTGGGCACAACCCACCAGGGCGCGCTTGGGCCTCCTGGCGCACCCTGGTGGGTTGTGCTATCCTCGGAGCACCCCCCAGGCGCAGCTAGGGCCCATTATTTGTCTTCTGGTCCATAAAAAATCTTCGTGAAGTTTCGTTGCATTTGTACTCCGTCTGATATTGATTTCCTGCGATGTAAAAAACATGTAGAAAACAGCAAGTGGCACTTGGCACTATGTCAATAGGTTAGTACCAAAAAATGATATAAAATGACTATAAAATGATTATAAAACATCCAAGATTGATAATATAACAGCATGGAACAATCAAAAATTATAGATACGTTGGAGACATATTAGCATCCCCAAGCTTAACTCCTACTCGTCCTCGAGTAGGTAAGTGATAAAAACAAAATTTTTGATGTGGAATGTTTCCTAACATGTCATATCATATTCTTTTCTTTATAGCATGGGCATTTGGACTTTTATGTGATTCAAAGCAATAGTCTAGTTTTGACATAATAATTTAAATACTCAAGCATATGAACAAGCAACCATGTCTTTCAAAATATCAAGGCTAAAATAAGCTATCCCTAGCCCATCATGCTCAATCATTGATCCATTCATAAAACACACTCGCATATTAGCCACACCCAATACTTAAGTACGATCATATTGCCTCCTAGTTGGTGCTTTTATAAGAGAAGATGGAGACTCAAATTCAAAATAAAAATTGCATAAAGTAAAAAAGAAAGGCCCTTCGCAAAGGGAAGTAGGGATTTTTAGAGGTGCCAGAGCTCAAAGCGAAAAACTTAGAGATAAAAATATTTTGGGAGGTCCATCCATCCCACCAACGAAAATGACTTAGAGTTCCCAACACTTTCCATGCCACATATATCATAGGGGTTCCCAAACAGAAAATAAAGTTTATTCCTTTTTCCACCATACTTTCACTTTCCATGGCTAGCCGTATCCACGGTTGCCCCCCATACCAACACTTTCCAAGGAATTTATTATTTGACAACATAAAGTAGATTCATTTTCTTCATTTCGGGACTGGGCATCCCTAAAACCTTTGCCTTACTCTCATGCAATTACAAGTGAATAAACACTCATCGTGAGAATAACACATCCAGCATGGAAAATATTAGCCACCCCTCACCGCTCCACGAACGAAACGAACACACAAAAGAGAAGTTTATTTTGAAAATTAGAGATGGCACATGCAAAAATTTGCTTAGAACGGCAAAAGAATACTGCATATAGGTAGATATAGTGGACTCATGTGGCAAAACTTGTTTAAAGGATTTTGGATGCACAAGTAGAGATCATACTTGGTGCAAAATGAAGGATAGCAAAAGATTGGGAAGCGACCAACCAAGAAACGAATAATCTCATATGCAAGCATTAAGCATAATTAACACTGAGTAATGCACCACAAGTAGGATATAATTTCATTGCATGACTATTGACTTTCATGCTTGCATAGGGAATCACAAACCTTAACACCAACATTCTTACTAAAGCATAATTACTCATCAACACAACTCACGTATTACATCATCATATCTCAAAACTATTACCGAGAATCAAGTTTATTTAGTCCAATGATCTTCATGAAAGTTTTTATTATATACTTCTTGGATATCTATAACTTTGGGACTAATTTTCATGTGTTGCTTTTCATAAGCTCAACCAAATATAAGTGAAGATCATGAGCATAATTTTTTTTCTTTCTCTCAAAATAATTTAAGTGAAGCAAGAGAGAATTTCTTGAAAATTTCACTAACTCTCAAATAAATCTAAGTGAAGCAAGAGAGCATTTCTTCAAAAATACTAAAGCACACCATGCTCGAAAAGATATAAGTGAAGCACTAGAGCAAGTCCATAGCTCATAAAAATTTAAGTGAAGCAAAGAGAGCTATTCTAACAAGTCATGAAATAATTTTGGCTCTCTCAAATAGGTGTGTCCAGCAAGATATCAAGACTTAAAACACAAACTAAAACAAGCAAAGACTCATATAATACAAGATGCTCCAAGCAAAACACATAGTATGTGACGAATAAAAATATAGCTTCGAGTAAAATACTGATGGTCATCAGAAGAAAGAGGGGATGCCACTCGGGGGCATCCCCAAGCTTAGTTGGTTGGTCATTTTTGAATAATAGCTTGGGATGCCAGGGCATCCCCAAGCTCCGGTTCTTCTATCCTTCCTTCATCCAACGTAAGATAACCCAAAACTTGAAAACTTCAATCACACAAAACTCAACAAAACCTTCGTGAGATCCGTTAGTATAAGAAAGCAAACCACTACTATAGGTACTGTATCAAACCAATTCATATTTTGTTTTTGCATTATATCTATTGTATTTCAACTTTTCTATGGCAAAAACTCATCAAATAAAACCATATAGCCATCAAAATAAGCACACAACGCAGAGAAAACAGAATCTGTCAAAACAAAACAGCCTGTAGCAATCTGACTATTTCGAATACTTCTGTAACTCCAAAAATTCTGAAAATTTAGGACAACCAGGGTTATTTGTATATTAATCTTATTCAAAAAGAATTGGCATTTTATCACGCTCTGGTGATTTTTAACAATTGTTTTCGTGCGCGCATAAGTTTCTGTTTTTCAGCAAGATCAAACAACTATCACCCAAGAAGATCCTAAAGGATTTACTTGGCACAAACACTAATTAAAACACAAAAAACACAATCATAACAGTACCATAATTGTGCAAACACACAAGAACAAAAAGCAAAAAGCAAAAATAATAATTCATTGGGTTGCCTCCCAACAAGCGCTATAGTTTTAGGCCCTTAGCTAGGCATAAAGCAAGGATCTAAGTATTGTCATCTTTGGTTAGAGATTCATAAGATGCCCTCATGATTGATTCATATGGTGGCCTAATTCTTGTTCTAGGGAAGTGTTCCATACCCTTCCTCAAAGGAAATTGGAACTTAATATTGCCTTCTTTCATATCAATCACGGCACCAATAGTGCGTAAAAACGGTCTACCAAGAATAATAGGACAAGACGGATTGCAATCAACATCAAGAACAATAAAATCTATGGGCACATAATTCCAATTTGCAAGAATAAGAACATAATTAATTCTTCCCATAGGCTTTTTAATAGTGGAATCCGCCAAGTGCAAATTCAAAGAACACGATTCAATATCGGTAAGACCAAGCACATCACATAAAGATTTTGGAATTGTAGAAACACTAGCACCCAAGTCACATAAAGCAAAACACTCATAATTTTTAATCTTGACTTTGATAGTAGGTTCCCATTCATCATGCAATTTTCTAGGAATTGAAACTTCTAATTCCAATTTTTCTTCAAAAGCTTTCATCATAGCATCAACAAATATGTTTAGTAAAAGCTTTATTTTGTTCATAGGCATGAGGTGAATTTAACATGGATTGCAACAAAGAAATACAATCAATCAAAGAGCAACTATCATAATTAAAGTCTTCGTAACCCGAAAGAGTGGGGACATCACTAGTTAAAGTTTTGACCTCTCCAAACCAACTTTTATCAATTTTCTCAACAAGATTTTCATCCTCCTAATCATCGGGACGCCATCTAACTAAAGTTGACTCTTCTCCAGTCCCTTTTTCATCAATCTTAACTTTACTAAACAATTAATCAATATAAGAAACACAAATCATTTTAAGATCTTCATCACTTTTGTGAAAGTAATCACGGGAAAGCGCTTTTTCTAAAAATTCTCTTTTAACTCTAAGCATAGCGGTTCTTTTCTTTCTTTCATCCATAGAAACATAAAGAGCTTTAATTGATTCATCAACCTTAGGCACAAAAATTTTCATCTTGAGATTTTCCACGTCATGCGAAATTTTATCAACACTTCTAGACAAATCACCAATCTTATTCCACTTTGCTTCCATGGTAGTGTTGAAAAAAATTTGCGTGTTGATAAATTCTTTAATATTATTCTCAAGATCAGAGGTGTTCCTATTATTATTGTAAGATTGATTTCCATAGGAATTACCATAATTATTAGAGGTATTACTAGGAAAAGGCCTAGGATTAAAATTACCTCTATAAGCATTGTTATTGAAATTATTTTGAGAGATAAAATTCACATCTATGGCATCACTATTTTGCTCAATCAAAGTAGAGAAAGGCATATCATTGAAATCTATGGGAGCACTTTTACTAGCAACAAATTTCATAAGAGCATCAACTTTTTCACTCAAAGAAGAAATTTCTTCAACCGAATTTACTTTTTTACTAGTAGGAGCCCTTTCGGTATGCCATTGTGAATAATTTGCCATGATATTATCAAGCAATTTGGTGGCTTCACCCAAAGTAATTTCCATAAAAGTACCGCCTGCGGCGGAATCTAAAAGATTACGAGAAACAAAATTGAACCCCGAATAAAAAATTTGTATGATCATCCATAGATTTAACCCATGAGTTGGGCAATTCCTTAGCATCATTTTCATCCTTTCCCAAGATTGTGCAACATGCTCACGTTTTGTCGTCCGCTAGCTGGTGGGAAAGGTGGGTCGGAAGGCAAAGCTTCAAAATTGACTTAACGGCCGCGCCCCAGCCGTCGCCCTCTCTCTCTCTCTCTGTCTCCTCTCCTCTTTCTTCCTCCCTCGTGCCACCCCGCGCCATCGCCGCCGCACCCTCCCCGCGCTGTCGCCGCCGCACCCTCCCCGCGTTGTCGGCGCCGCCCCCACCCCGTCCCGTGGCAGCCCCCTCCCTGCCTCCCCACCCCCTCTCGAGCCTCCCTGCCGCAGCCGCGGGTCGACTGCCCCCCGATGAGCACGGCCCGTCGCCGCCCCGCCCCGTCGCCACCCCGCCTCGCC
>NC_057805.1:480843763-480851184 GCF_018294505.1 Triticum aestivum
AAGAAGAAGAAGAAGAATTAGTTTCTTTTTTTGTACTGCTACTAATTAGGTTAGTTAGTACTGTTAGTTAGGTTAGTTTGATTTTCTAGGTTAGTTATCTTTAGACTAGGTTAGTTAGGTTAGTTTCTAGGTTAGTTAGGTTAATTACTTTGAGGGGTTTTGGTGATCTCATCTTGTTCTGCAAGAGATGATACTTGGCAAGATAACCAAATATGGCATTTTTTACATGCTAGAATTTTCTTGGAATTTATAGAGAATATTTCCTATGTAAATATTCCAAAAGCTTGAAATATCAAAAAAGGGTTTTTGATGGATTTGACCAATATTTTGAACATGACCGTGTGTTGAAACTCTTATATATGGACAATATATGTCCAATGAGCTTCCCTAAATTTTCTCAAATGTTTTTTAAACACTAAAATAATTTTAACCTATTAAAGACCATTTGTGGCCTTAATAAAAAGCCTTTAATTAGTTAGTTATTTTTTAGGTTGATTACTTAGTTAACTTTTATAGGTGTTGTTTTCACCCACCAAATGTTTTATTATGTTTATGGTGTACGAATTTCGTTTACTCTTTTTCATTGCAGGTGTTGACAGATGGTGGGCGCGGGTCGAGAGCGCTCCGAGCCTCCTTCTTCCTCGGCGCATGCTGGGAGGGGTGGCTATATTCCACCCCAGCAGCTTCGGAGAGTGCTCGTAGACAGCATGGGGACACCGGCGGGTGCTTCTTCTTCGGCCGGGAGAGTTCGGGGGAAGATGAAGAGGGGTGCACCTAGAGGTGGACGTGGCGGCGGGAGAGGTAGGAAGGCTGTTGTGCCTTCCTCGCCGCCACCCCCAGCTGATTCTCCGAACCACCGGAGTGCTCCGTCTCAGGTGGAGCCGTCAGACTTGGACCCGTCTTGGACTCCGGTCCATGAGCCTCGGGCTGACGAGCCTCGGGTCGCCGAGCCTTCGTCCCAGGTGACTCGGGCCCAGAGTCTTCGTCCCACGAGACTCCGGTCCCAGAGTCTTCGTCCCACGTGACTCCAAAGACTAGTGGCCATGCTGATGGCGAGGAGACCTGGTCTGACGATAGCTTTAGGGACGGCGAGCTGGTTGAGCAGGGTAAGAGGGTCTACCAGCATGGTGGTACGAAGCTCCCGGCCGTGCCGGCGACCCGCGATCAGATTTGGTTGATTCAGCCTAACGGGGAGAAGTAAGTACATTTACTCTTTTTTAACCTTTGTCCTTCATGTTTCTTCAAATTAATATGTAATGTGTTGGCATTGTCATACTGCAGGGGTTGGATACACCCCGATGGTGTCCACAGGCCAAACCAGGTCCTTGGTGTGATTTGCTGGCAGCACTTCTCGGGGTGGCTCACGTTGCCCGGTGAGGGTCAGGCTCCAATGCTAGCAATGAGCTGGGAGCTGTACATGGCTGCCCCGGCCCCGCCAGAGGAGAGTGTCGACGGTATCTTGTGCGAGACGGTGGCCGACATTGTGAGGCGGCGGTTTTGGGTAATTTCTCCTTTACAGAATTAAAAATCAACATTACCTAATGATTGTACTAATCAGTGTTGTCTTGTTCGATTGCAGACCTTATACAGGGTTGCTGAGGAACACGAGGTGGAGGCGGCTAGGGTTCTCGAAGCCGAGTGCAAATGCCTACTTTAGAACTTACGGCATGAGGCTAGGGTGCAGACTGTTTGAGACTACTACGCCTCGACTAACATTAGGAGGGCCAAGAAGAAGTGCCGCCGCAAGTATCTGAGTACGGAGAAGTACATGAAGGTAATTACCTATTCTTAAGGCCTTGTACTTAGTTTCCTTGATTTCATTCGTAGGCGTAGTGCTGCAATTTCTCTTTGCCAAACTTAGGTGCCCCCGAGATGGTGTGTGGATATGATGGACTGTTGGGAGGCGTTTGTGGATGAGTGGTGCTCTCCCCAATGGCTAGTCGAACACAACAAGGCCAGGGATAAGCGTGCCCAAATGCGAGGTGTGCCAAACCATCAAGGGAGCTCCAACCTATTTGAGTACGGGGATCACTGGGTATGTGGTTTCAGCCCTTAACGATTCATGCAATTTCACTCTTCATGCTAGCTTCAGCCCTTAACTAATATGTTGTTCCTCTCTTATAGGCGAAACACAACAAGAAGGAAGTGTCACTGCTGTACGACCTCTATGCCATGGCCCAAATGGCCCCGCTCAAGAAGGCCAAGGCATTCTCTGAGGATGACCTCGATCATCCAGAGAGCTTCACCAACATCTCCTCCCACAACAAGCTCGTGAGGTACAGAGACTTTGGGAAGGCGACGAAAGGGGATGACTTCAACCCGAGCCAGAGTCCTTTTGATACAGAGCTCGTGATGCTATCTGGTGAGGGGAGGAAACATGGCTCAGTAGCCATTGGGGATGGACTGATACGTTGTCCTAGAAGTCTCCCGGAGATCAAGAAGCGCCACGCCAGGTCTCTTCCTGAGATACCGCCTCGACCACGGCCAGTGGACCTCGCCATCGAGGCTAGGGCCCAGGAGCTTCTGGTGGAGGCAAACAGGCAGGCCAAGCAGAGGGAGATCAAGCTGGAGCAGAGGACGGCTAGTATGTTGGAGGCGGAGAGGAACCGGAACGACGCGTCTCACTGGGCCCTATACGAGCTCCTCGTGGTAAGTTTCTCCTGCCTATTAGCCAAATCATGCATGTAATGTTCGTTTCATTACTAACTAATATGACTGACTCATGAAAATAAAATGTGTTGCCCGTGTGCGAGAAGAACGGTCATACCCCTCTGCCGATGCCTGAGATTGGTATACCAGACACGGTGAGTTCCATTTGAATAGTCATTAGTTACTAGTATTCACATTTTAGTTGCATCATGCTAACGAGACTGTCGTATTTTGGGTTCCTGCAAAACCCTTAAGGTTCGAACACTGGGGTGCGCACGAAGATCTCTCCTCCCCCTAGCTCACGCGCACCACGATCGCACGGCCTAGCTCGACGAACCCAGGGAACAAGGGGACACAAGATTTATATTGGTTCGGTCCACGATGTGGTGAGCTTGTGTGAGGCTATGGATGGAATGGCTCCGATCCAAGATGAGGTGCCTCCTAGGGTGGTGTCTAGTCCTATTTATAGAGGCCCTGGTCCTCTCCCCAAATATTGAGCAGGAAGGGATCCAACAACGTCCAAATTCGAAGGGAGATAACTAGTACAAGTTATCCTGGCTAAAGGTGGTCTATGCCTGCCAAAGGCTATGGTGGTGACACTGTCTTGGGCTCCATGGTGACCTCCGTCCTGCCGTCCTGCTGGTCTTGGTCTCGTTGCACCGATATGGAAACCTTTGCCTGATGCCTCGGGACTCCTCGCCTGCGCTTGCCTCTATAGCACCAAAGAGGAAACGAGGACACTGTGCGTGTTGGCGCCCACCTGGCGCACGCCTGGCCTTGGTCGTCATGGCTTACGTCACGGGAGAAGGCCAACCGGCCCCGAGGAGGTCTTGCGTCGTCTGCCTCGTGAGGAGCTTGGTCGTCTTGCCTTGATCTCTCCGCCCCTCGAGAGCCAGCCTGGTGAGGCCGCCCCCGAGGAGGTCTTGCGTCATCTGCCTAACGAGGCTTGGCCCCTCGCGATAGTCTTGAGTGTTTGCTAGTGAAGATGGGTCGTACGGGGCCGGTGGTGGAGCCACGCCATGGGCCGCAGGCAGGCAAGTCTGGGGACCCCCATTCCCAGAATACCGACAGTAGCCCCTGGGCCCAAGGCGCACTCGGGCTTGGCTTCGAGGCGAAGCCAAAGGGCAAGTGTGGAGCGCCGCGGGCCCCAACAGCCTGCGGCCCCGCATGACGCGTGGCGATTGATTGGATGTGGGCGTCTCCGCTTCCCCATGCTGCCTCGGCAACTGTCCAACTTGATGAGTCCTTGTTGCATGGAGAGAAAAATCATCATTACCTGTGATCGTGGGGATCGCCGGTTGGCCTTCTCCCGCTATAAATGAGGAGGGGGTGGGAGCCCCCGTCGCTCATCTCTTCCTGCTTCGCTCGCTTCTTCTCCCTTGCTTCATTGCTAGCAGCGATTCCCATGGTGCCGATACGGAGGTTCTCGGCCGCAGAGAAGGGGAAAACCCCCCGCGACGAACCCGGGCCACTTCCGCCAAAGAAGAGGCCGGCCCCCCGCTGCGATGTAGTCGTGAGGCCGGAGGTGTCGAGGCCTTGGTGCAAGCGGCCTCCTCCCGGGTACCCACTGCCTCTATACGCCCAAGCTGAGGGCTTCGGAGGCAGAGGCGGCGAGCGCCGCTGTCCACGCCGTGGTCGCCGCGCTGCGGTGACGCACGCCGTCGCCCCAGGAGCCCATGCCGCGAACTCCTCCCGCGAACTTGTGATGTGGGCGGCGATGCCTCCGCGCACTTGGATTCGCTTCCCGCAGTTCTTCTCTGTTGAGATGCCACCGAGGAGCCCCCTCGAGCTTTGGCTGCAGCACGCCGACTGCGACGCCCCGGCGACAGGAGCGGAGGTTGAAGCCGTCTCCCCAGGCAAGATCTTCATGACCCGCGGCTGGGGCGAGGTTGCTCGGGTCTGCTGTGTGGAAGGCGCCCTCGCCATCCACTTCTAGTACGATGGCGCTTCCACCATGTTCTTCAAGGTCTTCGACGAGGAAGGCCGCCGCCTAGAGTGCTGCCCTGGAGGGGGTCGTCGGGGTGGCGCAGCGACCAGCGCCGAGCCTGCCGCTGGCTTCGCCAGTAGCCCCTCCAGCAGTAGCGGTCGCGATTGGGAGTCCAGCGACTCTGCCAAGCCCTACGAGACTCCGGAGACGAGCGACGACAGCTACGTGCCCCCGAGCTCTCACCGGGCCCGGAGCAAGGCCGCAGCATCCGGTCGCCGCCGTTGCTGATCTGGATGGGGTCGGCGGTGGCCTCCCGTGGCCCATTGTCGATGATGGCGCCGGCCGTGCTGGCGTGTGTAGATAGGGCTCCTTGAAACTAACTTCTTTTGTTCCGTGCGAGGAATCAAGACGGACCCCGTGGGGGCGTGTAAAGGGTCTGTAATGCATTTTGTTGATATTATCCTTATTATGCAAATTTGCGAACGCATGTCTTGTTTTGGCTCGATCTCCCATTTCCAACCCTGCGGCAGCTTGGTGCTCTACACTGACAGGTCCCGGTCCCCAGGCAGGCTGCAGCCGTCGCTGGTATGCCAGGTCGCGATGCCGTGGTCAAGGCCAGGAGGTGAGCGGCCCGAGGTCCAGTAAGAGCTCCTGAGGCGCGATGCTCAAGAGGTCCCCTTTAGTGCGCAAGCAGCCACCGAGAGGTAGGAAAGGGAGGTGACATCGCCGTAACAGGGCTGCACAAGTGGGAATTCTATGCCGTATTGCTTGATCGACCCAGGCGTGAAACTTATCTTGGTAGTGGAGAGCCGGTTCCCTGTGACGTGCCAGGCTCGTGCGCCGACGGCTGTAGTGCAGCTAGGTAGGGCCCATGTGAGTCTCCTCCTCTTCCCCACGCTCTTCGATGTGTTGTACGTCCTCAGTTCCCGGCCCTCGAGCGGGCTCAGCCGCCGCTGGTATGCCAGGTCGCAATGCCATAGTCAAGGCCAGGGGGTGAGGGCTGGATAGCCAATAAGAGCTCCTAAGTCGCGATGCTCAGGAGCCCCCCTTTTAACACGCAAGCGAATCGCGTGGGAGAAGAGGGAGCCCGTGGTACCGCCTGCTGTCGTCCTCAGGAGGTCTCTGCTGGTTAGCACGAAGGGGGACATAGATTGCCACTACGATTGCCGGTCTGCCACTGACCGCTCCGCAAGAGGATGAAGGCACCGAGGGCCTGGTGAGGTGACGTGCGCGGGGCGTGCCGCGAGTCAGAGCTCGACCGCTCATATTTGTCTACGTTGCAGGGACGGACCCGAGCGCAAGCGCCCTGCCAGCACGGGCAGCTCCCGTGGCGGGTGGCAATCAAGCAGGTGATAACCAATAGATAGATTATGCATGGAAAGTGAAATAGCTTAGGTAAATGCAAGAACGATTCATGCCACCGGGACGGACCCGAGCGGCCTGGGGATGATGCAGCCCGAGGGGCGCCCCCAACAGAGTAAGCTAAAGATGCAAAAAGGATACACGCCGCAGGGACAAGCCCACGCGGCCTGGGAATGATGCAGCCTGAGGGGCGCTCCCAGCTAAATAAACTTGGAAAATGTCACCTGGCTCCATTGTCGAAGGGGTGTTGGGGTAGCTGAAGATGTGTGGCGAAGGGGTTGCTCCTCATGAGCCACCGAGACCCTGAGCCTCAGGAGGCTCTGGGGGTCCTGCCGGCTCCTCGAGGACCGTCTCCATTTCCGCCAGGACTGCGCGATGCCTGGCCTCCTGAGCCGCCAGGACGCTCCGCACGTTGCGCTGGAAGGCGGTAGCCATGCTCGGGAGGCCGAATGGCATGCGAACATAGCTGTGAGGTGGGCCCTTGCAACGTCCACTACTAAAAAAGACACATTCGTGACATTTTGGGCCGAACGAAATTTTTTTCTGTCATACATATGACACTTCTATGACGATAATTGTGACAAAACCCGGTATCATCACAGATGTGGTGGGCTCCTACTTCTATGACAAAAAATCATGACAGAAAAATGGGCTTTTCGTCCTGGGCGGGCCGGAGACGCAGCTGCATGACATTCTTTGGGCCGTCCATGACGGAAAAAACCGTGCTAGAAGCGAGGGCGAGGAAAATTTTGGGGAGTTCCCGGTTACGGTGGGAGGTCGGGGGCCGAGCGATGCGCGTTTCTCTCGTACACGTAGGCGCGTGTGTGCAAGGCGTTGGCTCTAACTGAACCCGAGCGAGGCCTTGGGCTCTAACTGAACCCGAGCGATTGCACTGCAGGCTACGCGTTACTGAACCCGAGCAATCGATCGATGGCTATTAACTGAACCCGACCGAGCGATTCCTTTGCTACTGCTGCTAACTGAAGCCGATCGATGCTGCCTCTGGGATGAACAGTGAGCGTTGCGGGGGGGTTTGGATGAACAGTGAGCGGTGGCGTTGCCTCAGGATGAACAGGACCCCGTGGTGTGGTGGAGGGCTGGATGAACAGTAGACGGTGGAGGGGTGCCCGTGGAGGGGTGGTTGAA
Source organism: Triticum aestivum (assembly GCF_018294505.1). Lineage (NCBI taxonomy): Eukaryota > Viridiplantae > Streptophyta > Magnoliopsida > Poales > Poaceae > Triticum > Triticum aestivum. Next base: position 480,850,848 of record NC_057805.1, read on the forward strand.
CAGGACCCCGTGGTGTGGAGGGCTGGATGAACAGTAGACGGTGGAGGGGTGGTTGAACAGTAGCCGGTGGAGTAGCGCGCGGTGGAGGCTGGATGAACAGGAGCCCGTGGAGGCTGGAGGAGGTCGATGGTAGCTCGTGGAGGCTGGAGGAGGTCAACGGTGGAGATGAATAGTATCCCGTGGAGTCCCGTTTTGCGGTACGCCACACCCCTCCCGATCAACAGGACCCCCGTTTCGACCGTAGGAGGTCCGCTTCGTCTGTTTTGCGGTACGCCACACCCCTCCCGATCAACAGGACCCCCGTTTTGACCGTAGGAGGTCCGTTTCGTCCGCTTTG
>NC_057805.1:481151559-481248293 GCF_018294505.1 Triticum aestivum
GAGAAGGAGAGGTGGTCGATATCACTTCTCTCTGTATGCATATGTTCATGACGATCTTCTGTTTCCTTCATTTGCTTACTAGCTAGCGTGTCTAGTCCTCTCCATACGTATATAGTACGTAGCGTCGACCAAGCACGGAGATAAGAGAGGACACTTCTCTCTATTAATTAGCTAGCTAACACAATATATGAAACACCTAAATTAACCTCCCAAAACCCCCCACCCCCCCCCCCCTTCAAAAAAAACAAAAACCCCAGCCCCTGAAATGCTGACGCGTGGATGCCTATTGGTCCCGGTTGGTGACACCAACCGGGACAAAAGGCCCTGCCTATTGGTCCCGGTTGGTGTCACCAACCGGGACCAAAGGCCCCCCTGCCTGGGCTGGCAGCAGCGGCCACGTGGAGGACCTTCTGTCCCGGTTCGTGTAAGAACCGGGACTAAAGGGTTAGGGCTTTAGTAACGACCCTTTAGTCCCGGTTCGAAAACCGGGACAAAAGGCCCTTACCAACCGGGGTAAAAGCCCCTTTTTCTACTAGTGCATGTTTGTCATCAATGTGGGCCTGTGTCAGTCCACCGAGCGGTCTATATGCACTTTTTCCCGCAAAGTTTGGGAAGTCCGAACAGCAACCATGTAGGACTTCGACACCCCTAGCCCGCTAAATTCCCCCTCCCGGTCTCATTTTCTTCTAATCTGTTCCTTCTCCCCCCCCCCCTTACTTTGCATCTGCACCTTCATCGTCTGACGCCGTCGATGTACCTCTTCGGAAGGCACACAAGCATTGTCGGACCTTCACAACCAGCACCGATGCACCTGCTCGCCTTTTACTATGGCATCGTCCACTCAGGACCCACCCATAGACAGTCTGAGGTCGTTACCGTATCGATGGTACGCCATCAAGACCACCACCGCCCAATTTTGTGATGCGGTTGCTCGACTAGAGGCAAGGTGGCCATTGCGCATGGCGACGGTGGAGTTCGTAAATTTTGCTTCTTCTTGCTCAACTTGTCGATTGAATCATTCATTCATTCAATGTTGCTCTACATATTGTGTAGCCCGTACGCGCTGCCATGATGTATCACATGATAGAGTGACGGACATTTACGCACATACACCATTGGATGAAGTTGAAGGGGCAGTATGTGTGGGACGACATGATCGGTTCATGAAAAACTTTTTGAACATCAGGTAAATCTTGTTGAATTTGAACTATTATTGTACTAGACTTATTTACATGCTATGTATGGATAATTTGTGCTATTTTCTATCCGAACTTTAATGAAATTTGTTGTCTTTGCATGAACTTTGTTTGATTAGTTAAAACAGTGTTTAAAATGTATGCAGCAACATTGAATGGCCGGTTCCCACATCCGTGTTCACAGACTGGTCATGTTATCTGCGGATGGATGCGAGAGTGAATTTGCATGTCATCATTGGAGATGCACTAAGGAGCCAATACCATAAGGAAAATAAAGAATATTGCATGGTTGGAGAGGAGAAACCTATACTAATAGGATGAATACATCATGTCTACTTGGCAGCAATGCGGCTCCCTGATCGATCGGAGCCTTGTGCAACACACGTAGCAATGCTCGCTGCGCTCTGCGTGCAACGCAACGCATGCAGCGGCAATGGCAAGCTAAGGTGGATCTTCCGATGATGATCTACGGTTTTTTCTTTAAAAAGGAGGGTCAGCCCCGGTCTCTGCATCGGACTGATGCATGTAGCCATATTATTAAGCAAAAGTTTTGAAATGTCCGCGGTTCAGTACAAGCTCACACGGGGCTAAAATGAAATGAAATGAAGATAAAAGTTGACACAGCGGGTGAAAATAGGACAAAATGACTATACATCAAGCTTATTATTGAACCGTCATTTAAACCAGTTGTAAATACCTCGTACATCCAAGAGCCAAAAGCTCTGTGGCTTCCCATGAAGATTTACGTGGACGAGGAGGATAATATTAACGCTGGCCACGGAAGCTGTCGGTTCGTGTCGACGTTGCTGGGCTGCATGCGTGTCGTTCGTTAGCTGACAGCACCAAGCAAACCCGTGTCCATGTCCATGTGTGTGTGTTTTTCTCTTCTTTCTCTGAAAAGAATACTGCATTCCTTTTGCTGACCTTGCGCAGCTGATTCTAGCTCTGGCAAGCCGGGATACGATACGCGCCCTGTGCAATCAGAGGCACGTTGCTGTCAGAGGGATGGGACGGCGACGGGCACACGTGCATGCGTCAGGAGATGAGTCATCAGACGATTTGTACGTAGTCAGTCATTCAGACGCCAGGACGTTGTGTCCAGTGCCCTGTCCTTTTGGTCTTCCCTCTTTTCCTTTCATTATTTTTGTCTTTGAGAAAGCATAGCGGGCGCTGTCCACCTCAAGTAGTATAAGAGCCAAAAACAAGAAGAAAACGCAGGCGTTGAAAACACAAGGATAATAATGCAGCAGTCGCAGCGCTGCGCACGCCACATTCACCGCAGCAGCCAAGAGCCGCAGCGGCGGCAGAGGATTTGGCCCATGTGTCACCGACTCACCGTGATCATCCAGTTGGTCGCCACTATCTTGCAGCAGTGGGTGGGGCTTGTGTGCTGTCGTCTGAGGCGGCCCCGATCCGGATGCTTCCCCGGCCGATCGGTCGACCCGCAGCACAGTGTCCTCGTACGATCACCACTATGATACTCGGCTACTAGAGAACATGGTGGCATCCGGTTGGCTAGGATATCACGGAGCTATCTAGCGCATCAGATTTAAATGATGTAATAATGACCCATGATACTTCCATTCTATAAAAATATGCCTCCAAAGACAGTCCTCAATGATCTTCTGTTTTTTTAAAAAAAAAATTAGAAAAGGAGGATGACCCCGGCCCTCTGCATCTGGGCGGTGCATACGGCCATTTTATTAATTATTCTCACAAGACCTTATAAAATCATACAACAGTAAGACTAAAGCCACCGTCTAAGCAACAACTGTCGCTACACCTATCCAATTGATGAAGGGGCGCTGATAGCCTGGGCCTAATACCAAACAGACATCGCAGCCAGACCTAACATCTAAGACCTGAGGTCCCAACCAGGACGCCTGCCGGGTATGGGCACCCACCAGTCCGGCGTGGTCCTCAACCAGGACGCGTGCCGGGTATGAGGCCGCCGCGGCCACTTGCCACCAATCCATCTTCAGAGCTGTACAGCTGCATCTACCTTGCACGGTCTAGCTATCGTCGACGCCACCACGACGCCAGACAGCTTCCTCCTCCTGCGCGAGTCCATCTCCGCGCATCGGACGCCGAGTCTCCACTGCGCCATGCCGCCGAGACCCACCGTCGATGATATTGTTGATGCCACACCGTTCCACCTACATGCCATCTCGCGTCGACTCCAAACTACCAGCAACTCCACCACCCTGAACAGTCCTCGGCCGACGCCTTCAGAAAGGAACACAACACCAAAGTGCCATCGTCGTCCAAACAGAGGAACAGAGGCTTTCGTCTGCGCTCATGGCAGAGGTGGGGGCGTATGATCCACACCGAAGCCTCCGGGAAGGGAATCGGCGTCGAGGGCGTCGACTTTGGTGCGGCCGCTACGCCGGCCTGGAGTTTCCTCCGGATCCATGCCCACCCGCCAGATCCATCCAGGCAGTATTGGCATCGACCGTAGTCGCTACCGTAGCCAGCACGAACCGGAGTAGATCGAGTCGGAGACGACGCCTCCCATGGAACTCCGGTCGGCCATCGAGGAGCCGCCGTAGCGCCGCCGCCTCCACGCCGCCCACGCAGCCGTCACGCGGGTGCCGCCCGCCAGGCAGGCCGCACTGCGCGCCACCGATCGAGGCCACCGCCCCGAGATCCCCGCGCCGACCGAGGCACCGGCGGTCAGATCTGAAACAGATCGACCACGGCCACCATAGGAGCACCCCGAACGGCCCCCCACGCGACCACCGGGGGAAGCAGCTCCTGCCGTCGCCTCCTGAGTCCTCGCCGGCGCGCCCCGTCGCCAACTCCCCGCCAACCGCCGCCGAACGCCACCCGCACCAGGTCCGGCCGCTGCGGGGAGGAGAGATCCCGCCGCCGCCGACGCCAACCGGGCTTTGCCCGGCGGCGGCGGGCAGGAGAGGTGGGAGAGGGAGCCGAGGGCTTAGCGGGGCTAGGGTTCCTCCCTGGTCGCCGCGCGGGAGCGACCCAGGGAGAGGTGGTGAGGTAGGTTTGGTTCTGTTTTTTTTTATACTCGGCAACTTGCAACGTGAACTTGGCCGGTCCCTCCAAGCTAGGAGAATAATGCCACGGAATATCGCGCACCCACCCACACGCACGCGTATATAGCCCCAGATAAACTGTGCCCAGCACCGCCCTACCCCGCTCGATGGGCTAAGACCGTCCACTTTCTAAGCAAAAAAAATGCTAAAACTTTTGTAAGTAAGCGTGCACCTCCGCAAGCCAATTCGAGTGGAGATTATGCAGACGATAGACGATGTGATGCGTGGACGTACGCGGAAGCTGTCGTGCTATTTGGGCTGCTGCCTCTGCGTGCCGTTCGTCGGCTAGCTCGCAGTTGCACGCCCGTGGCCGTGGCAGACGGCGGTGTGCACAAGCCAGGGAACGGCTGCTTTGACGAAAGCGTGCGGGCGGACGTGGGTCGCCTCGCCTGGCGCAGGCATCCAACGGCCGTGCGTGTAATCGATCAGACGGTCAAAGCTAACCGGCGAGAGAGGGAGAGCCCGTCGAAATCAGCACCGCTAACGACGTCCCGACTCCAAGCGAGCACGTCGCCGTCAGAGGAATGGCGACGGGCGCAGGCACATACGTCAGGAGATCAGTCAGATGGTCTGTTGTCATTTAGGCACACGCTGCCCTCGGTTATAGCATTTTAGAACCTACGTTCGAAATTAACTGTGGTTGAAATAGGTGTATCTAAACGTGTTTCATTGTGAAGACACGCTCATTTCACTGACAGTTAATTTTGGACGGAAAGAGTGTATTTTTTAGGTTTTCCTGAGGATGACGTTGTTTTGGTACTGGCTGCATGCTTAGGTTAACTGTGCTCCAGTTATCCAGGCTTTGAGACCTTCTCTGAGGCAACGGACACCAGCCATTAACATTTGAACCGCATTTCTAAAGATCCTTAATCACGTGTGCAGTGTACGTGCTGGATGTTAATCGCCAAGGAGGTTGATCATCGCTTTCACGTGAACAAGCTAGGAAGCCCAGAGTCCCCTCCCTTGCGCAACGCCCGTAGACAAGATGAGTATTGTCGGAGTAATGGGCCACGGATAGCCTAACCCAAGCCCCTGAGCCGTTCAAGACATTGGGCCGGTTGCGCCCCACAAACATCCAGAATGAAGCGCCGCCTTCTGGTGGCCGGCTGCCAGAAGACGGCCGAGCTCCAGAAGACGGCACCAAAACAGGCCGACTCCTAGCAGGCGGCCTCCAGAGAGGCCGGCTCCTAGCAGGCGGCCCACGGCGCCCTCAAAGTCTGCGCCCCTATTAGGATGACAAGACAGGATGTGGCTACAGTATAGCCCATCTCCCCCATATCCAGGGCAAGGCGTGGCCACCGTGCCCCGTACAGGCGGAGATCTCCGCACGATGCGGCACTGTTGCCACTCCCCCTTGACGTCACTCCTGTCAGGCGGAGCCCTGTTCCCACGACGGCCTGTCGGTACGGCCTGCAGGCGGCGGGCCCCACCAGGCAGCGAGAGCCCGGAAGATGGCGGAAGCCTGACCAGTCGGACCGAGGGAGGCCGGCCTCTGGCAGGCGGCCCACTCCTCTCTCGGGGTCCGTGCGCCATTAACCAGATGAGACACGGTGTGGCTACAGTGATCTCCCACCAGGCGGCGGGACTGTAGCCACGCTTCCCTGACCAAGTACGCGTTATTAGCATCACGGCTACAGTAACCAGCAGCCGGCAAGACCCGCGAGCGGCGGGAGCGGCCTGTCGGCTCCGTACCAGACCAGGTGGCGGGCCCCCGCTGCCGGCGGAGAAGCCGGCGACCAGAGACACTGATAGCCGGGTTCTACACCCGGCCAGATTACCATTGTACCCCTCGGGGTAGGCCTATATAAACCCCCCAGGGCACCCATGCAAAGGGTTCCCACCTGATTAGACCTAGACTCGCGTACAGAGAGAGGAGAGGGCAAGCCCCGCCTTCTTCCACCTCTAGCATACAGCTCGAGGAGCACCATTGTACCACTAGTGCCTTAGTGATCATGCGGAGACCCCGCAGAGCAGGACTAGGGGTGTTATCTCCTAGGAGAGCCCCGAACCTGGGTAAAGTGCGCCGGCGTTCGTGTCTACGCCTCATCCCGCTTCCAGGCACCGGTGATGTTCTACTCGCTCCCACCATGATAAGCCATCCATTGGCATATGTCGCACCCAACCCCGACATTTGGCGCCCACCGTGGGGCGAGGTGCACCGTCTCCCGGAGACCTGCTCTGGACGGGAACCTTGTTCCTTCCTGGCGAGCGCATCCAGCCCGGCACGCCAGACGGTGTCTGTGCCGACGCGCTGCACGGCGCGGAGGTCGCCTGCGCGGCGAGCTGCCTCGCCGATCTTGTTGGCGAGATTCGCCTCTTCGACGAGCCCGTATCTGACGCGGGCACAGATGGCCCCGAGAGCCGCCTCGTCAACCTCCTCGACAAGCTCCACGTCGCCAGCGAGCCGGCTGTGAACTTGGAGTCAGTTGGCTCTACCGATCCGATGCTTGTCGACTCCGACACGGCGTCGCTCGACGCCTTCCCCACCAACGTGGTGGTCTACGATGAGCCGCTCCCTCGCGCGGATAGTGGCGGAAGCACCGTCACGGAGGTGCTTATCATTAGCCATGGCGAGCACTCTGGCGGAGGTGCTCGAGACCCGCTCGAGGCGGCGCTGCAAGACCTGACTGCGCCCATTCCAAAAGACGCCGACGCAGAGACGCTGGATGCGCGCCGCGTCCAGCTCGTCAGAAGTGCCAACAGGCTGGCCAGCATGAGACGCCTTTCGGAGGCCTACCAGCGTGAGATGGACCGTACCGTCGGTGGCACGCCGGCTCCTGGTGGGCCTAGCCGCATCGGCATGATCCAGCAGCGCGGCGCGGCCATTGCCAGCATGTTCGGGACAGATCGTCCCGTCTACGCCACACCCACGGAGAACATACGAGCAGCCCAGGCGGCAGCAGACGAGCTAGACAAGCTCGAGGGCGACGAGCGTCACCACATGACGGAGCGCGTCCAGCAGCTCCTTGACGCGGCTGCCGAGCAGCAAGAGGCCGGATGCCGCACTGAAGCGCCCAACCGGCGGAACGATGATCCGCCTCCACGCCGAGATCAAGGCGCGACATCCCGGACACCGACTGGTGGCGTCCATGATAGAAGAGACAAGGAGCCGGCTGCCAGCCGCAACCGGACTCGCATCACCATCGAGCACGACCAAGACGCCGCCCAAGAGCAATAGAACGACGGGGCGACTGTCCGCCTCCCCCTCCTCCCCGCAGGGAGAGGCGCGCCTCCCCGCCGCCTGTTGACCACCCGACGCTCGGCGACCGCCTTGGCCGCCGGGAAGGAGTCGGAGAGAACGACACCCGCCACCGGATCGACCGCCTCAACCGATCCCTGGTACTAGAAGAAGAAGACGACGCCCTGCTTCGGCCCTCGCATTCGTGACGAGCCCTTTCCCAAAGGGTTCACGCTCCCAAGAGATATGCCCAAGTACACCGGCTCCGTGAAGCCGGAGGACTGGCTGGTCGACTACTCCACGGCCGTCAGCATCGCAAACGGCAACAAGCGCGTCGCCGTGAAGTACGTTCCGCTCATGCTCCAAGGCATAGCCCGGACATGGCTGAGCAGCCTGAAGCCCCGCAGCATCAACAGCTGGGTTGATTTCACCGAAGCCTTCATCCGCAACTTCACCAGCACGTACAAGCGACCGCGCAAGCCTCGCCAGCTTTCCTTGTACGTACAAGGCCCCAACGAGTCGACTCGCGACTACCTCACGCGCTGGGCCGAACTGCGCAACTCTTGTGAAGGCGTGCACGAGGTGCAGGCCATCGAGTACTTCACTGCCGGGTGCCGAGAAGGCACCCTCCTGAAGCATCAGCTTCTCTGCAACGAGCCGGCGACCCTCGACGAACTGCTGATCATAGCAGACAAGTACGCCACGGCCGACTCCTCCATGAAGGCGGAGATCCAAGTTGACGCATCTAGCAAAGTGGCTCCTCAAGCTCCTCGGACTCTGGCTGGCGACACTAGTCGGCGTCAGCAGCAAAATGACAACAAGTGCAAGGCTGCGCAGCCGGCTTCCACAAGCCGGCAGGTGGCGACAGTCGAAGACCAGCAGCCGGAAGGGCAGCCTCCTCCCAAGCGTCAGAAGGGCGGCAAGCCCAACTGGCTACCCGCCTTCTCATACGAGCAGACTCTTGATGCACCCGGCAAGTTTCACAGCGGCGCGAAGCCGTCCAACCACACCACTCGGAAATGCCATTGGCTCACCAGAATCGCCAAGGGTGACGGACTCCTGCCTCCTCCGCCTGCCGGCCCGCCGCCTCCTCCTCCCCAGCAGCCGGCGGTTCGGCCAGTCGGCGCCATACAAGATGAATACCCTGAAGAGCATGGAGCTTATGTTGTGTTCACCAGCGTGGCCGATGACAAGCACAGCCGACGGCAACAAGAATTACATGCGGTAGCATCAGAGACCCCCGAGTTCATGCGTTGGTCTGAGAAGCCTATCAGTTGGAGCAGACCTGACCACCCGGAGGTGATGCCCTCTCCTGGTTCTTATGCCCTGGTTTTGGATGCCACTTTCGCCACAGAGAGGCGGGCAGCTCGCTTCTCCCGAGTTCTGATAGATGGCGGTAGCAGCATCAACATCTTGTACCGAGACACTATGGAGAAGTTAAGAATCAAACAGAGGCAGCTTCAGCCCAGTCGGACTGTATTCCTTGGCATAGTTCCTGGCCTTTCCTGCTCACCAATCGGCAAGACACATATTGACGTCCTCTTTAGGGACAAAGATCACTTCTGCCGAGAGCCAGTCTGGTTTGAGGTGGTGGACCTTGAGAGCCCCTACCATGCGCTACTTGGCCGGCCTGCTCTGGCCAAGTTCATGGCGGTTCCCCACTATGCTTACCTCAAGATGAAGATGCCGAGCACCAAGGGAATCCTGACCATAACCGGAGACTACAAGAAGTCGTCCGCCTGTGCAGTAGACAACAGCCGGCTAGTCGAGTCCCTCGTGATTGCAGCAGAGAAACGGCTCCTTGACCGGGTTGTGGCAATGGCAGGCAAGCAGCCGGAAATGTCGCCCAACCCCAAGGAGTCGGAAGCTGAGGGCTCGTTCAAACCGGCAAAAGAAACAAAGAAGATACCCTTGGACTCGGAGCACCCAGAGAGGCACGCTGTCATAGGTGCAAACCTTGACAGCAAATAGGAAGGCGAGCTCGTCGATTTCCTCCGTGAGAATCGGGACATCTTTGCATGGTCTCCCAAGGACATGCCGGGTGTTCCGACGGATTTCGCCGAGCAGAAGCCACATGTCCGGCCTGATGCCAACCGGTCAGGCAGCCCTTGCGCCGCCTGTCAGAAGAGAAGAGAAGAGTCGTTGGAGAAGAGATAGCCCGGATTCTAGCAGCCGGCTTCATCATGGAAGTGTTCTTTCCAGAATGGTTAGCCAACCCCGTCCTTGTACTGAAGAAGAATAAGTAGTGGCGCATGTGTATCGATTATACCAGCCTCAACAAAGCTTGCCCCAAAGATCCCTTTGCCCTGCCAAGAATTGACCAAGTGATAGACTCCACAGCCGGATGCGAGCTGTTGAGTTTTCTGGATGCATACTCAGGGTATCATCAGATCAAGCTGAACCCGGTGGACAGGCTAAAGACCGCCTTCATCACACCATTCGGAGCCTTCTGCTACCTGACCATGACGTTCGGCTTGAGGAATGCCGGCGCCATGTTTCAGCGTTGCATGCAGAAGTGTCTCCTAAAGCAACTCGGCAGAAACGCCCATGCCTACGTGGACGACGTACTGGTGAAGACGGAGAAGCGTGGCACACTACTAGAAGACCTCAAGGACACCTTTGAAAACTTGCGCCGATTTCAAAGCAAGCTCAACCCGGAGAAATGCGTCTTTGGAGTACCAGCCGGCCAGCTTCTTGGCTTCCCGGTCTCAGAGCGCGGCATAGAGTGCAACCCTGTGAAGATCAAGGCCATCGAGAGGATGGAGGTGCCCACCCGACTGCTGGACGTGCAAAAATTCACCGGCTGCTTGGCATCCATCAGCCGCTTCATCAGTCGGCTGGGCGAGAAGGCTCTTCCCCTGTACCAGCTTATGAAGAGGACCACTTTTTTCGAGTGGAACGACAAGGCGGATGAAGCTTTTCTCCAGCTCAAGAAGATGTTGACCACTCCGCCTGTCCTGGCGGCTCCGACTGTGAAGGATCCCATGCTTCTCTACATCGCCGCCACCAGCCGGGTGGTCAGCACAGTCATGGTTGTGGAGCGCAAGGAAGAAGGCAAAGCACTACCAGTCCAGAGGCCGGTCTATTACCTGAGTGAAGTGTTGTCCGCCTCCAAGCAGAACTACCCCCACTATCAGAAGATGTGCTATGGCGTGCATTTTGCCGCCAAGAAGCTGAAGCCATACTTTCAAGAGCACCCAATCACTGTGGTCTGCACTGCTCCTGTTGCCGAGATCATTGGAAGCCGAGATGCTTCGGGTCGAGTGGCCAAATGGGCCATAGATTTGCCCCCCTACACCATCTACTACCAGCCTCGCACCGCCATCAAGTCACAAGCACAGGCCGACTTCCTCGTCGACTGGGCGGAGACCCAGTATCTGCCGCCAGCGCCGGACTCCCCCCATTGGCGAATGCACTTTGATGGTTCCAAGATGCGCACCGGTTTGGGAGCCGGCATCGTCCTCACCTCTCCCAAAGGCGACAAGCTCAGATATGTGCTGCAAATTCACTTTGCCGCCTTCAACAACGTAGCTGAATACGAAGCACTCATACACGGGCTCCGGCTTGCCAAGGAACTCGGCATTCGCCAGATCCTGTGCTATGGTGATTCCGACTTGGTGGTCCAGCAGTCGTCAGGCGACTGGGACGCCAAGGATGCAAATATGGCAAGCTACCGCTTCCTCGTCCAGCAACTCAGTGGATACTTTGAAGGTGCGAGTTCCTCCATGTGCCATGAAACGACAACGAGCAAGCCGATGCTCTGGCATGGATTGGTTCTACTCGGCAAGCAATACCAGCCGGCGTCGCCCTGCAACGCCTCCTCAAGCCGTCTGTCAAGCCGTCGCCAGAATCAGACTCCATCTTCGTGCCGGCTCCTCCTGAAGCAGTCGGATCCGACTTGAGGACCCCAGCAGCCGGCACAGGGACTTCGGCAGGCGGCTCGGGGACTGCAGCAGTCGCACCCGGCCCGGGGACTTCGGAACCCGGCCCGGGGACTGCGGCAGTTGGCCCGGGGACTTCATCGACTCAGCGAGCGACAGCCGACTCCAACCCGCCGCCTCCCAGCCCAACCGCCCTCGTGCAAATTGCAGTTCTGGCAGTTGAAGAAATAGCAGCACCTTCATGGGCGCAGCCCATCCTCAACTTTCTGGTGAACAAAGAGCTGCCGACTGATGAGATCTCGGCCCGACAAGTGCAACGTCGGGCAGCAGCATAAACCATTGTCAACAAAGAACTTGTGAGGCGCAGTGTCACCGGTGTGTACCAGCGCTGCGTGGAGCCGAAGAAAGGCCAAGCAATCCTCAAAGATATACACCAAGGCGAGTGTGGTCACCACACGGCTTCAAGATCACTTGTTGCCAAAGCTTTCCGCCATGGTTTTTTCTGGCCGACTGCTCTAGAAGATGCCAAAGACTTGGTCCAGAAGTGTAAAGGGTGCCAGAAGTTCCGCTCCAAGCCACATTTGCCGGCTTCTGCACTCAAGACCATCCCCATTGCTGGCCCTTCGCCGTCTGGGGGCTGGACATGGTGGGACCATTCAAGACAGCACGCGGCGGCATGACTCATTTGCTTGTCGCCGTGGACAAATTCACCAAGTGGATAGAAGTAAAGCCAATCAAGAAGTTGAACAGTCCGACTGCTGTGACTTTCATCGCAGACATCACCATTCGGTATGGCATACCTCGCAACATCATCACCGACAACGGCACAAACTTTGCCAAAGGCGCCTTAGCCCGTTTTTGCGCGACGCAGGGCATCTGACTGGACTTAGCGTCCGTTGCCCATCCGCAACAAACGGCTAAGTGGAGCGAGCAAACGGCCTCATTTTGTCCGGCATGAAGCCCCAACTGGTCGAGCCTATAGAGCGTTCGGCCGGCTGTTGGCTCGATGAGCTGCCAGCCGTCCTCTGGAGCCTGCGCACAACTCCGAATAAGTCAACCGGCTTCACGCCTTTCTTCCTCGTCTACGGTGCCGAAGCCATCATCCCGATGGACATAGAATTCGACTCCCCTCGAGTCACCATGTACACCGAAGAGGAGGCAAAAGAAGCACGAGAAGACGGCGTCGATCTGCTGGAAGAGGGCCGGCTGTTGGCACTCAGCCGGTCCACCATGTACCAGCAGAGTCTATGCCAATACTACAACCGGAAGGTCAAGCCAAGATTCTTCCAAGAGGGAGACCTTGTGCTCCGACTGATCCAGCGAACAGCCGGCCAGCACAAGCTCTCGGCACCTTGGAAAGGCCCCTTCATCATCAGCAATGTTCTGGGCAACGACTCCTACTACCTGATCCATGCTCAGAAGCCCAGAGCACACAAAAGAGATGACTCCGGCAAGGAGACAGAGCGGCCATGGAATGCAAATCTCCGTCGAAGATTTTACAGTTGATGCAGTATGTACCATGCTACCTTTTGTATTAAGTATGAAGACTCCGGGTCCCCCGAGAAGAGCTCGGGGACTACCCTCTTTTATTTATATGATAAGTGTTATGCCTATAAATGTGTTATTCCATCATTTCGCCCGGCACCGGGTTCGACCAGTCGACCCGGGGGCTCGCCGCCTTGTGCTATGTGGTGCTTCCAGCAGTCGGACAAGTAGTGTGTTGGCACCTAAACCTTCTCCTGCCAGAAGCCGCAGCTCGCAGAGCGACTGTCTGGTGGGCAGGAGTCAAAGGCAGAAAGGGTGTCCACATGAAAAATGGCTAAGGACCCAAAAGAACGCACATAGCTCAAGCCGGCTTCCCGCCTCACCGACCGGCTGCTCAGCAGCCGGCCGGCCGGCTTCTATTTAACTTGCTAGCGCTCTAATCGGCTCAGTACTTGCCCTCCCAAAAGTAGCTAAGTACTTGACCCAGCCACAGTCCGCAAAGCGGCTGTTTGGCTGGCAAGACGGCAGACAAGGGAGGGCGGCAAAGGAAAAAAGCCAAGGGGCAGAAAGCAAGAAAAGACAGAACTCGGCAAAAATATTTACATGACAAAAGGCCCATTGGCCAGCATTCAACAGAGTTTGAAATACACCCCGCGGGTGGAATTGTGCAAATTTAACAAAGTTTGTCGAGACTGATAAAACAGGAAAAGTAAAGATAAGTCTGCAGCCTAAGGAGCAGCTGAGGGGTCCGGCTGGTTGGAGGAGTCGCTTGCGTCGGCTGGTGGAGTGGACGGCTGGTCAGTCTCCGCTTGGTCGCCTCCAGCAGCAGTCGGCACGCTCGAGCGCGGCTCATGGTTCGAGGCGCGGTCAAGCTGAGGCTGGCCGTCCGCTCCGACCTCTGGTGCATCTTCTCCGCTTTCCTCGTCCTCATCCTCCTCCTCTTCTCCCTCGTCGCTGGAGTCGATCACCTCGGCCGAGTCCTCATCGTCCTCCGGGTTCAGCCCAAACCACTCCGGTGGCGCCTCGGCGCCATTCTCAGCCAGCTCAGGGATGAAGATGCTTGTGTTGGTGTACTCGGCGATCGCCGCCGCCCGTTTGACAAGGTCACGCTCCACCGCCACCAGCTCTTCCTGGGCCTCCTGCCGAAACGTGGTCAACTGAGCTAGATTTAGCCCGGGGTACCACGCCTTGACGAACTCCAAGGCCCGGCGCGCTCCAGCCCGGGCCGAGGAACCCTTCCAAGCCTCCAGACGGCCGGCCGCCACCTCCAGCCAGTCGGCAGTCCGACTGGGAGTGCGCGGAGCCGGCATGTCTGGCCAAAGGGCGAAGATCGCCTGGGCCCCGACATGCTGAAGACGACGCAACATCCGATGAGCCGGCCGAAGGCGGGCCTGGATGCTGAGGAGTTGTTCACTAAGGGTCCGGGGGGCATTGGCGGCGATCTGCGCACCTTCCGCCCTCCGCTCCTCGCGATAAGTCTCAATGGCCTGGTTGGCGGCGCCAGAGTGGACAGGGAAGAAGTCTGCTCGGGCAGAAAGCAAAGAAGCCAGAAGTAAGAAAAAAGAAGAAAGCTAACTGTCAACCATATCTTCAATCCTGCCGAAGCCGGCAGTCAGCAACGCCTCCTTGTCGGCCCAGGCGGAGCGTTTGGTCTCGAACTCGGCGAGGAGATTGGACTCTTTCACCTCTGCCTCCTTCTGGGCCTTCTGGAGAAGCTCCGCCTGCTCTACCAGTTGCGTGGCCAGTCGGTCATGCTCCTCGGCCAGCTTGCTGCACTCTGCCTCCTTGGCACGCAATGCGGTGTTGGCTTCACCCAGCTGCTACTGCAGGATGGCGTTGGCCTTTGCGAAAGTGGAGGAAGAAAAAGGCGTCACCAATCAACAAGAAAGAATTGCAGTCACCGGGGAGATCCGGCCCGACTGCTCAGCAGTCGGCCCGAATCTCGGGGACTACAGCCCGCGGGTGTGCTGTCGCACCCCCGCAGAGAGAGAAGTTATCAACGATCAGCAAAGAAGAAATGCAGTTGCCGGAGAGATCCGGCCCGACTGCTCAGCAATCGGCCCGAATCTCGGGGACTACAGCCCGCGGGTGCGCCAGCGCGCCCCCGCAGAGAAAGGAAACAAAGACTTACTCCGGCTTTCGGACAAGTCGGCGGTCCGCTGGTCCAGCTCTCGGACGTTGGAGTTGAAGGTGGCCGCGCGAAGGTTATGATAATCCTATAGTAAATATATCAGACAACGTTAGCACTCGGAGCTTGCCAATTAAAGTTCCGAACCGCCTGCTCAGCAGCCGGCCCGAAACTCGGGGGCTACACCCAGTGGGTGCGCTGGCGCGCCCCCACGGAGAAATACAAGGACCAAAGATGAAGAAGCAAGAAACACACCTGAATGGCCGCTCGCGAATCCAAGAACGCCTTGTTGCACTACTTGAGAGCGTCAACCTCAGCTCGGAGTTTGGCCTGGACATCAAGAATCGCCTGGTTTAAGGATCCCGTCCCACCTCCACGCACCCAGTAGGTGGGCGCGACGCTGGTCGCTTCGGCGTCTGGGATTGACGAGCTCGCGGCGCCGGCTTCCAGCGGTCGTGGCGCTGAGGTCGCCTTCACAAGACGACGGTGCGTGGGTGTGTGGACCTCAGGAGTCGGGCCCGTCACCACCTCGTTGCCGGCTGGTGGCGCCGGCGGGGCAGCCGGCTGCTTGTCTCGCGCCCCTCCAGATGGCGGCGGCGGAGGCATGGCCACGTCCGACATGACGACATCGCCGCCTTCCCTCTCCATGATCGGGTGCTCGTCGCCGGCTCCCCCAGTCGGCGCCGTGAACTCCGGTGGCGGCGGCGCGGACTTCAAAGGAACGACGAATAGCGGCTCCTGGCGGCGCGGCTTCTTCAAGCCGCTTCTTCGCTGCGACATCAGCCTCTGCCTCCGCCAGCTTCTTCAGCGCGGCGGCCTCCGCCTTGTCTGCCTCCGCCTTCTCAAGGCGGGCGACTTCCTGCTCCTCGCGCGCCTCACGCGCGTTTCGTTCTTGCGCCTCCCGAAGGTCGGCTGCAGGGTCGATTCGCCGGGTGGTGGTGGAGGTCTCCGTCGACCCAGTGACGGAAGCGGCGGCCGACTTCTCAAGAGAGAGCGGGGCCCTGAATCAAGGAAAATAAAGCAAGCATGCTTAGACAGAATCAACAAGAAAGAAAAAGCACAAGAAAGGATACTTACGCCGACACCATGGGAGGCGCCTTCGGGAGCTTCTGAAACTTGGCCGCCTTCGCAGCGGCCTCCTTCCGCCTGGTCGCAGCGGTCGGGTTCTTGGCCTTCTTCGGCGCGCTGCCAAACAAGACGACGCCCTGTTTACGCTTACGCGTGCCGCCTCGAGTAGTCGGCTCGGCGGAGGGGCCCGCATCCGCCTTGCCAGCGCCTCACGCAGGGCGCGGCTCGTCTTCCTCATCGTCATCATCGGGCCAAGTCTCGATGCCGCCTCCTTCTTTGGAGCCGCCTGCTCCGTCACGCCGCCTATGGCGTCGTCCTCCAGGAAGGCCGCCCCCAAGTCGGGGTCGTCCACGTCGCTCACCTCCCGGTCCGGCTGGTAGTCTCCACCCGGCCCTACGACGGCAGCTGTCGCCGGAGACATATAGATCTACGTTGAAAAGACCGACAGTTCAAGACGAAGATCAAGACCAAGACAAGTACCAAAAAGAAAGAGTTGAAGAACTTACCGCAGGCGGCGGGTCGGCGCGGGAGTATGTGATACGTCTCCAACGTATCTATAATTGTTTATTGCTCCATGCTATATTATATTCTGTTTTGGACATTAATGGGCTTTATTATACACTTTTATATTATTTTTGGGACTAACCTATTAACCGGAGACCCAGCCGAGAATTGCTGTTTTTTGCCTATTTCAGAGTTTCGCAGAAAAAGAATATCAAACGGAGTCCAAACGGAATGAAACCTTCGGGAACGTGATTTTCGGAACGAACGTGATCCAGAGGACTTGGACCCTACGTCAAGACATCAACCAGGAGGGCACGAAGTAGGAGGCGCGCCTACCCCCCTGGGCGCGCCCTCCACCCTCGTGGGCCCCACGTTGCTCCATCGACATACTTCTTCCTCCTATATATACCTACGTACCCCCAAACTACCAGATACGGAGCCAAAAATCTAATTCCACCGCCGCAACCTTCTGTACCCGTGAGATCCCATCTTGGGGCCTTTTTCGGAGCTCCACCGGAGGGGGTATCGATCACGGAGGGCTTCTACATCAACACCATAGCCTCTCCGATGATGTGTGAGTAGTTTCCTCAGACCTTCGGGTCCATAGTTATTAGCTAGATGGCTTCTTCTCTCTTTTTGGATCTCAATACAATGTTCTCCCCCTCTCTTGTGGAGATCTATTCGATGTAATCTTATTTTGCGGTGTGTTTGTTGAGACCGATGAATTGTGGGTTTATGATCAAGTTTATCTATGAACAATATTTGAATCTTCTCTTTTTTCCGTTCGTCCTTTTGTTTGCTCGTGTTGCCATGTGCCTGCATCTGCGCTTGCATCTGCGCTTGCTGAAAATCAATTGTTATGGATCCACTTAAAGTGTTCTACTTGCATCATCTTCGATCCTTATGCGCTCGTGCTGAAACCCCAACTAGCCTAGTTGATGGGAAATCTTTAGATGAGCATGCTCATTTGTGCGTCATCGTTTGTCTGAAAAAGGGAAGCTCTTATGGTATCATATAAATAGTTTGCTATGCTATGCTTGGAATCTTTGTGAAATTTGTGATTTTACTTGTTGCTCTAAGAACCCTAAAAACACCTTCCCTACCTATGTGAGTTCAATGATAATGAAATCTTATCTTCTTATGCAAAGGGTGTTTATAGTTACTATGATATCGAACAAATTGAAGAATTTGTCGTTTTTAAGGGTGCTCATGAAGTTGCTTCTTTGATTGAAAAGTATGATTTTACTCTCAACAAATCTGAAAATTCCATCATACTTAAATATTGCAATGAAAACTTTGCTCATAATGTCTATGTCCAAGAATTTATTGAAAGAATGACTGTTGCTTTGGAAGAAAATAATGATATGCATGAATCTATAGATAATGATGATTCCGATGATTTGGTTGAAATATTCCTTGATGAACATGATGCTTGCTATTCTTGTGGCCATGATGCCAATATTTATGAAGATGAATTTGCTATAGTTCCTTATGTTAAACATGAGATCGTTGCTATTGCACCCATACTTGATAGTTCCTTCGATGAAAAGCATGATTGCAATGATTTTACTATAAATTCTATTAATGTCAATTGTGCTAATAATATGCAAAACCCTAAGCTTGGGGATGCTAGTTTTGCTATGTCTACTACTTGTCGCAATGATCATGATTGGGGTGATTCTTCTTATGATATTGAAAATTTATTTAAGCCCCATGATGAATATGAGATTGATAATAGTGTTTGCAATATTATTGAAAATGGGTTTGGAAGAGTGTCAACTTTAGATCCCACATATTTGGAGAATGTTCAATCTTATGAAATTTTTGATAAAAGTGGGTTTGGAGAGGTCATGACTTTAGCTAATGTTAGGGCCTGTTCGGCAGCTCGCCAGCTCCCAGATTCAGCGAATCCACGAGCGGAGCTGGCCCGAACGGTGTGGCTCCAGGAAGCTGGCTTCTAGGATCTGCCCGTCGTCCATGCACAAAAACGCGGAGCCGCAGCTTTGCCGATCCCAGGAATTGAGAAAACTGGAGTTCGGGGTATTTACACAAACCTGCCACCGCGAAGTTGCTTACCTCTTCGATAGAAAGCCTATTAGCCTGATCCCCAATCTCCTCCGTCCTCACCCGCTCGTCAACCCTAGCCGCCAGCGACGGACAAGGCCATCCCGCCGCCGCCGGCCAACTCGTCCGACGACCCAGCCGCCGCCTGCCAACTCGTCCGGCCACCCCGACGACGGTCTCCTCGTCGAGCCGCCTCTTCCCCGACACCGCGAGTCGTTCCTCTGTCTCGCCACCCCGACCTGTCAGCAGCCGGCACCGCCTAAGGTTGTCGGCCTTGCTCCTCTGCCCCGCCAGCGCCGCTCCAGAATCTCAAGGTGAGCTTGTGCGTATGCACAACCCGTCCCCATCTCCATTCAGTTCATGTTACATGCAGTCAGACCATTTGGTTCAGAGTTTAGGATGTGCAGATGAGGCCATTTGGTTCAAATTTGGGATGGCCAGATGAGTCCCTTTGGTTCATATTTTTGGATGTACCCTGTATCGATTTCTATATGACATAGTTGAGGTAGTCCCTGTACCGTTTTAAATATGTTCAGATGACATAGTTTAGGTAGTCTCCCACACTGTTTTTTTTCATGTTCATAAATTCAGATGACATGGACGAGGTTCAGATTTATATATGAGAGCATACAATCTTTTTAGAGGAAGTAGTCACTGTACAGATTTATAAATGAGTGCATACAATCTTTTTTAGCACACACAGTGACATGAACTTCTATATAGAATTGTCCAACATGGTTGCTGAATGGAACATTGAGAATACAAGGATTGTCACCGAGTTGTTTGTCAAGCAAGTGAGAGCTGGAAATAGGCCAAATACTCACTTGACCTCGAATGCATATGATGAGGTGGGGAGGGAATTCAAACTAATAACAGGGCTGGAGTACATCAATGACCAATTGAAGAACAAATGGGACAAACTGAGAGGTGAATACAGCATATTCAAGAAACTTAAGTTGAAGGAGACAGGAGCGGGATGGGACATAGAGCGTAACACTGTGAAACAAGATGCGGAGTGGTGGAAGAAGGCAAAGATAGTGAGTTTTCATCCTCATGTTGTGCATACCATATCTTTCTTCTCTTTAATTGTTGTTAACAAATGCTATCATCGTTGTATATTTACAGGACATTCCAGGTTGTTACAAGTTCAGGAAGCATGGACTTCGCAATGAAGAGAACTTGCGCATCATGTTTGAAGACATCACAAGTGACGGTTCCGATCACTGGAATCCGACTTCTGGCATCCCCCTACTTCCACCGCACTAATATCAAGTGCCATAAATCTTGAGCAAATAGAAGATGTTGATCTGTTGGAGGATACCCAAGAGACACCATCTCCTGTTACGCCAAAGGTTAATAAAAGGCTTGGAAAGATCATTTGTGACACAAACAAGAAACCCAAGACCGCACAAGTCATGCAGGAGCAGATTACAGTGATTGGGGACATTTGTAAGGAATCACACTCAACATTTCAGTCGTTCTTTAAGCACGATGACACCACCTCTGTTGCATCTGTTATGAAAGAAGCAATTACTTGTGGTGCAATAGAAGGTAGTGATGAGCACTTCATTGCCACTGAGCTTTTCATCAAAAGAGAGCAAAGGGAGATGTTTCTAAGCATGAGTGCTGAAACTCGTTTGGGTTGGCTCAAGAGGAAGTTCAGCGTCAAGTACGGGAACTAGTTGTTTCCAATTTATGTCATATGTGTGATGGTTGCTTATGTCCTATGGTACTGAACCATTTCGTATCCTATGTGTGAGGTTCAACAATATTAAGTACTCAGTGTTGAACAATTGTTTCCTATAAGGCTTGTAATAACTTATTGGATAATATTTATGAAGTGGAGTTTCATCTTCATATTTCTTACTCGCCATGCTAACCTTTGTTAGTTAATTCATTGGTTGTGTATGTGCAGATGTCATCTGATAGTGACAGTGATGATGAAAACTATTATGAAATGAAGAAAAGAATGGTTCGTGCCCATGCACAAGAAATGAACATCATGTATCTGAGTGCATCAACCATATTTGAGAAGTATTGTGACAGTTGGGTGATGAAGGCTGATCCTAGGACATCTATCTTGAGTGGATTTGGATGGTTGCAGGAGACTATCAGTACACCGGGAGAGACCTTCAGCATGCTTAGAATGAAGGCAACAATATTCTTTGAACTTCATGACTTGTTGAAGGATAAGTATGGGCTGAGCCATTCCCCTTTTGTTAGTAGTTATGAGTCTCTTGCTATGTTCTTGTGGACCTTGGGGGCTGTGAATCAAATAGAAGAACCCAAAACCGTTTCAAGCATTCCGCCGATACAATCCATCGTAAATTCCATGAAGTACTACTTTGTGTGGTGAAGATGTCAGCTGACTACATCAAGCCTAAGGACCCAAATTTTAGGACCGTGCATCCAAGGATTCGGAATGACAAAAGGGCTTATCCACACTTGAAAGACTGCATTGGTGCAATAGATGGGACTCACATTAGGGCTTCTATTCCGAGGCCGCACAAGTGAGGTACATCAGAAGAACAGGAGCAATAACTCAAAATGTGATGGCAATATGTGACTTCGATATGCATTTCACGTATGCATCTATTGGTCAACCTGGTTCTATGCATGACACAACTGTGCTATATACCGCAATGCATATGGATAAGGCCACCTTTCCCCATCCTCCAAAGGGTAAGCATTTTTGCTTGTTGCAACTTATGTCTTATGTCCAACAACTTACATGCACCATTCTCTCTATTTTGTAGGCAAGTACTATCTTGTAGACGCTGACTACCCTAACCGAATTGGATATCTTGCGCCCTACAAAGGAGAAAGGTATCATGTCCCTGACTTTCAAAGAGGTGCACCACCGAATACTCCTAAGGAGAAGTTCAACAGGATCCACTCGTCCAAACGCAATTGCATAGAGAGGGCCTTTGGAGTTTGGAAGATGAAATGGCAAATTCTTTTGAAGATGCCAAGCTACTCAATTGAAACCCAGAAGATGATAGTGGCTGCTACCATGGCATTACACAATTATGTTCGCTTCCATGACAAGTCAGATCTCCACTTTGTTCGATGTGATAGGGATCCGGATTATGTGCCAACAATTCCAGAACGGTATAAGAAGTTTGTTGTTCCTACAAATGCATCGGATACGTCAACTTCGGAGGAAAATGGTGTTGACATGGATCTGTTTAGGAACCAACTTGCTACTGACATTGCTCTAGGTTGGTGAAGATTACTATAGGAATATGTACCACTTTTGATTTGCAGAACTTATGCAAATATTATGCTTTTGTTGAATGAAATATGCGTGCACTGTGTTGATCCTTAAAATATGAGTTGCCAACATTATATTTTCAGTCAAAATAAACATTTCAAGATGCATTAGTCATAATTTGCAGGCTTGAAAGCATAGCAAACTGGACCAAAATTGCTCTCTGTTAGTGAAGGAACATACAGAAAACGGAGAAAACGCTGTCTCCCAGCGATCTGGGCTGAAAAATGCCCTCCACTCGGTCCAAATTAGGCCTTTTAGCCAACTTTCCAGCCCCTAGGAGCCGGGCCTCACGTGACTTTCCCCCCAGCGTCCTTCTTGGGCTCACTTCGGCCTCTCCTCAATACCCAACAAGGCCGAATTCCAGTGAATATGGATGGCAGCCCATGTGTGGCGACCGAAACCTGGAGCTGAGACACCGAACGAATTTCTCAGCGCTAGCGCTCGCGTCGGAAGCTGGCGATCCAAAATAGAAGCTGGATTTCAAGATTTATGGCAGTTGGGGAGCTGCCGAACAGGCCCTTAATCCCACTATTTTGGAAGAGTGTCAACTTCGCATGCATGTGGACTGTGTTGAGAATATGTTATGTGATAGCTATTTTGTTGAATTTTCTTATGATCCTACATGTAATTATTATGAGAGAGGAAAATATGGTTGTAGAAATTTTCATGTTACTAAATTACCTCTCGTTTTGTTGAGATTGCTATTGTTTCTTTCCGCCTCCTTGCATATGCTAGATTTTGCTTGCCTTGATAATTTGTTTGCCTATAAGATGCCTATGCATAGGAAGTATGTTAGACTTAGATGTGTTTTTCACGTGTTTTATGATGCTCTCTTTGCGCTTCAATTCTTGTCTTTCATGTGAGCATCATTGAAATTATCTATGCTTAGCTAGGGGCGTTAAACGATAGCGCTTGTTGGGAGGCAACCCAATTTTATTTTTAGTTTTTTTTGCTTTTTGCTTCTGTTTAGGAATAAATAGTTGATCTAGCCTCTGGTTAGATTTATTTTTATGTTCTAATTATTTTTTATGCCAAGTTTAACCTATAGGATCTTCTTGGATGATAGTTATTTGATCTTGCTGAAAATTCCAGAAACATTCTGTTCACGAAAACAATTGTTAAAAATCACCAGAACGTGATAAAATATTGATTCCAATTGCAGCAGATCAATAAACAAATTTTCTAGGTCGTCCTATTTTAGTAGATTTTTTGGAGTTCCAGAAGTTTGCGTTAGTTACAGATTACTACAAACTGTTCTGTTTTTGACAGATTCTGTTTTTCGTGTGTTGTTTGCTTATTTGATGAATCTATGGCTAGTAAAATAGTTTATAAACCATAGAGAAGTTGGAATACAGTAGGTTTAACACCAATATAAATAAATAATGAGTTCATTACAGTACCTTGAAGTGGTGTTTTGTTTTCTTTCGCTAACGGAGCTCACGAGATTTTCTGTTAAGTTTTGTGTTGTGAAGTTTTCAAGTTTTGGGTGAAAGATTTGATGGATTATGGAATAAGGAGTGGCAAGAGCCTAAGCTTGGGGATGCCATTGGAACCCCAAGATAATCTAAGGACACCAAAAAGCCAAAGCTTGGGGATGCCCCGGAAGGCATCCCCTCTTTCGTCTACTTCCATCGGTAACTTTACTTGAAGCTATATTTTTATTCACCACATGATATGTGTTTTTCTTGGAGCGTCTTGTATTATTTGAGTCTTTGCTTTTTAGTTTACCACAATCATCTTTGCTGTACACACCTTTTGAGAGAGACACACTTGATTCGGAATTTATTAGAATACTCTATGTGCTTCACTTATATCTTTTGAGTTATATAGTTTTTGCTCTAGTGCTTCACTTATATCTTTTAGAGCACGGTGGTGATTTTGTTTTATAGAAACTATTGTTCTCTCATGCTTCACTTAGATTATTTTGAGAGACCTACAAAACAGCATGGCAGTTTGCTTTGACAATGATAGGCATTCAAGATTAGTAAAAAAAATTCTTAAGAGTGTGTTGAATACTATGAGAAGTTAGATGCTTGATAATTGTTTTGAGATATGAAGATAGTGATATTACAGTCATGCTAGTTGAGTAGTTTTGAATTTGAGAAATACTTGTGTTAAAGTTTGTGATTCCCGTAGCATGCACATATGGTGAACCGTTATGTGATGAAGTCGGAGCATGATTTATTTATTGATTGTCTTCCTTATGAGTGGCGGTCGGGGACGAGCGATGGTCTTTTCCTACCAATCTATCCCCCTAGGAGCATGCGCGTAATACTTTGCTTTGATAACTTGTAGATTTTTGCAATAAGTATATGAGTTCTTTATGACTAATGTTGAGTCCATGGATTATACGCACTTTTTCTCTTTCCACCATTGCTAGCCTCTCTAATACCGCGCACGTTTCGCCGGTATCATACACCCACCATATACCTTCCTCAAAACAGCCACCATACCTACCTATCATGGCATTTCCATAGCCATTCCGAGATATATTGCCATGCAACTTACCACCGTTCCGTTTATTATGACACGCTCCATCATTGTCATATTGCTTCGCATGATCATGTAGTTGACATTGTATTTGTGGCAAAGCCACCGTTCATAATTCTTTCATACATGTCACTCTTGATTCATTGCATATCCCGGTACACCGCCGGAGGCATTCACATAGAGTCATATTTTGTGATTCCCGTAGCATGTAATTGTTGAGTTGTAAGTAAATAAAAGTGTGATGAGCATCATCTTTTATAGCATTGTCCCAAGTGAGGAAAGGATGATGGAGACTATGATTCCCCCACAAGTCGGGATGAGACTCCGGACGAAAAAAAGAGGCCATAAAAAAGAGAGAAGAAAGACCCAAATAAAAAAATGAGAGAAAAAGAGAGAAGGGACAATGTTAGTATCCTTTTACCACACTTGTGCTTCAAAGTAGCACCATGATCTTCATGATAGAGAGTCTCCTATGATATCACTTTCATATACTAGTGGGAAATTTCTTTCATTATAGAATTTGGCTTGAATATTCCAATGATGGGCTTCCTCAAGATGCCCTAGGTCTTCATGAGCAAGCGAGTTGGATGCACACCCACATTGATGGGCTTCCTCAAGATTCCTTTTGTTGAGCTTTCATATACTTATAGCTCTAGTGCATCCGTTGCATGGCAATCCCTACTCACTCACATTGATATCTATTAATGGGCATCTCCATAGCCTGTTGATATGCCTAGTTGATGTGAGACTATCTTCTCCTTTGTTTTTTTTCTTCTCCACAACCACCATTCTATTCCACATATAGTGTTATGTCCATGGTTCACGCTCATGTATTGCGTGAAGATTGAAAAAGTTTGAAAACACTAAAAGTATGAAACAATTGCTTGGCTTGTCATCGGGGTTGTGCATGATTTAAATATTTTGTGTGGTGAAGATAGAGCATAGCCAGACTATGTGATTTTGTAGGGATAACTTTCTTTGGCCATGTTATTTTGAGAAGACATAATTGCTTAGTTAGTATGCTTGAAGTATTATTATTTTTATGTCAATATTAAACTTTTGTCTTGAATCTTTCGGATCTGAATATTCATACCAAAATTAAGAGAATTACATTGAAATTATGCCAAGTAGCATTCCACATCAAAAAATCTGTTTTTATCATTTACCTACTCGAGGACGAGCAGGAATTAAGCTTGGGATGCTTGATACGTCTCCAACGTATCTATAATTTTTTATTGTTCCATGCTATATTATATTCTGTTTTGGACATTAATGGGCTTTATTATACACTTTTGTATTATTTTTGGGACTAACCTATTAACCGGAGGCCCAGCCCAGAATTACTGTTTTTTGCCTATTTCAGAGTTTCGCAGAAAAAGAATATCAAACGGAGTCCAAACAGAATGAAACCTTCGGGAACGTGATTTTCGGAACGAACGTAATCCAGAGGACTTGGACCCTACGTCAAGACATCAACCAGGAGAGCATGAGGTAGGGGGCGCGCCTACCCCCCTGGGCGCGCCCTCCACCCTCGTGGGCCCCACGTTGCTCCACCGACGTACTTCTTCCTCCTATATATACCTACGTACCCCCAAACTACCAGATACGGACCCAAAAACCTAATTCCACCGCCGCAACCTTCTGTACCCGTGAAATCCCATCATGGGGCCTTTTCCGGAGCTCCGCCGGAGGGGGCATCGATCACGCAGGGCTTCTACATCAACACCATAGCCTCTCCGATGATGTGTGAATAGTTTACCTCAGACCTTCGGGCCATAGTTATTAGCTAGATGGCTTCTTCTCTCTTTTTGGATCTCAATACAATGTTCTCCCCCTCTCTTGTGGAGATCTATTCGATGTAATCTTCTTTTGCGGTGTGTTTGTTGAGACCGATGAATTGTGGGTTTATGATCAAGTTTATCTATGAACAATATTTGAATCTTCTCTGAATTCTTTTATGTATGATTGGTTATCTTTGCAAGTCTCTTTGAATTTTCAGTTTGGTTCGGCCTACTAGATTGATCTTTCTTGCAATGGGAGAAGTGCTTAGCTTTGGGTTCAATCTTGCGGTGTCCTTTCCCAGTGACAGTAGGGGCAGCAAGGCACGTATTGTATTGTTGCCATCGAGGATAACAAGATGGGGTTTATATCATATTGCATGAGTTTATCCCTCTACATCATGTCATCTTGCTTAAAGCGTTACTCTGTTCTTTTGAACTTAATACTCTAGATGCATGCTGGATAGCGGTCGATGTGTGGAGTAATAGTAGTAGATGCAGGCAGGAGTCGGTCTACTTGTCTCAGACGTGATGCCTATATACATGATCATACCTAGATATTCTCATAACTATGCTCAATTCGGTCAATTGCTCAACAGTAATTTGTTCACCCACTGTAATACTTATGCTCTTGAGAGAAGCCACTAGTGAAACCTATGGCCCCCGGGTCAATTTTCCATCATATTAATTTCCCGACAACAAGCTATTTCTGGCGCCATTTTTATTTTGCTTTCTTTACTCTGCATCTTTATCATAAAAATACCAAAAATATTGTCTTATCATATCTATCAGATCTCACTCTCGTAAGTGACCGTGAAGGGATTGGCAACCCCTTTATTGCGTTGGTTGCGAGGATTTATTTGTTTGTGTAGGTACGAGGTACTCATGCGTGGCCTCCTACTGGATTGATTCCTTGGTTCTCAAAAACTGAGGGAAATACTTACGCTACTTTGCTGCATCACCCTTTCCTCTTCAAGGGAAAACCAACGCAGTGCTCAAGAGGTAGCAGTATGGCCGCTTGTCGAACCGCCATGACCCCTCCGACAGCTTGAGGTCGGCGATCTCATTCACCATCCGGGCCACCTCAGCAGTCGGCATGTCCCTTGTGCACATCCGGCTCGGGTCGCAGTGCCCGCTCATCCGACAGATCAGATGAGGCCGGCCTTGGAGCGGGAGAACCCGGCGCTCGACAAAGGCGACAAGCAAGTCGGATGCCACGAGGCCCTCCGCCTCCGTCAGCACCCGGAGCCGGTTAATAGCGCGGTGGCGTCGGCCGATATGGGCTTCGGCTTGTAGCCCCAGTTGGCCCGAGGCCCAGCCGGAGGGCCGGCTTCGAAGGGTGGCAAGTTGATGAAGTCGATTGCCGGGTCGACGTTCTCCACGTAGAAATATGATTTCTGCTACAGTTTCACCGACTGTGACAGCTTGATGGCGGGGAAGACGTTCTTCGGCGACGGCCGGCGCACCGTGACGAAGGCACCACACTGGGCCGCCTTCTCCTTGGCGGAGGTGCCCAGTTTGGTGTAGAAGAAGGCTCCCAACAACTCGATGGTGGGGAGGATGCCGAGGTAGCCCTCGCACGCCGTGACGAAGGCGGACAGCAGCGTCACGTTGTTGGGCCTCAGGTGGTGCGGCTGAAGATGGTCGAATTCCATGAAGGTGCGGAAGAATCCGCTCGCCGGTAGGCCGAAGCCGCGGAGGAAGTGCGAGCGGAAGACGACCCGCTCGCCTCCTTGCGGCACCGGCGAGATCTCCTTCTTCGGCGGCACCCGCACCTTGACGAAACCCTTGCGGGGCAACAACTGTGTGGCACGGAGGAAGGCGAGATGGCCGTCGATGACGAGCGAGCCATCCCGGTCCCCTCCCTTCTCGCGCGCCATGAAGACCGAGCAGGATCGAGCGGGAAGCTTGGGGCGAAAAGAGCCTGACGGCGGCAAGCTGCGGCGGCGCCTCGACGGAGCACGGAGGTGCGGCAGCAGCAAGAGGAGGAAGAAGATGGAAATGGCGAAGGAAGGGGAGGGCGCGCGTGCTCCGCCGCTCCCCCTCCTCCCCCTACTTATAGCCCTCATGCTACGAAGCCGAGGGGGCGGGGCGTGGGATCGTGGGATTAACTGCGCCCGCGACCCCATGACCCCGCGATTATTGCGCGAGTTACTGCGTGCAGTAACTCCGCACGAATCGCAACCGCCAGCCTCGGTCGTAGCGGATCCGCTCGCGCGCCGAGGCCCGATAGTGGCGGGCCCAGCCTGCTGTCGCGTCCCATCGCGCGCGTGGGCTGGCAGGCTGGCCCGGCTGGCTGACGCCGCGTGGCGTGCTTGCAGCGGGCGACGGACCAAGAGGCTTGGCAAGCACGCTACCTGGTTCCCGCTTTGGCATTTCGAAATCATCACACGCAGCCGCCTGGTCGCGTCCGACTCCCAGCAGGCGGCGCACCAGGAGACGGACAAAGCACTCATTGAGAGCACTCGGAGAAGGAAACTGCTGAGGCTTCTCGACTCATCAGCCACAACGCCTCACCAGCTTCGGGGACTACTGTCGGAGTAATGGGTCACGGGTAGCCTAACCCGAGTCCCTGAGCCTTTCAAGACATTGGGTCGGCTGCACCCCACAAACATCCAGAATGAAGCGCCGCCTTCTGGTGGCCGGCTGGCTCAAGAGGCCGGCTGCCAGAAGACGGCCGAGCTCCAGAAGACGGCACCAAGACAGGCCGACTCCTAGCAGGCGGCCTCCAGAGAGGCCGGCTCCTAGCAGGCGGCCCACGGCGCCCTCAAAGTCCGCGCCCCATTAAGATGACAAGACAGGATGTGGCTACAGTATAGCCCATCTCCCCCATATCCAGGGCAAGGCGCGGCCACAGTGCCCCGTACAGGCGGAGATCTGCGCACGACGCGGCACTGTTGCCACTCCCCCTTGACGTCACTCCTGTCAGGCGGAGCCCTGTTCCCACGACGGCCTGTCGGTACGGCCTGCAGGCGGCGGGCCCCACCAGGCAGCGAGAGCCCGGAAGACGGCGAAAGCCTGACCAGTCGGACCGAGGGAGGCCGGCCTCTGGCAGGCGGCCCACTCCTCTCTCGGGGTCCGTGCGCCATTAACCAGATGAGACATGGTGTGGCTACAATGATCTCCCACCAGGCGGCGGGACTGTAGCCACGCTTCCCTGACCAAGTACGCGTCATTAGCATCACGACTACAGTAACCAGCAGCCGGCAAGACCCGCGAGCGGCGGGAGCGGCCTGTCGGCTCCGTACTAGACCAGTCGGCGGGGCCCACCAGGCGGCGGGCCCCAGCTGCCGGCGGAGAAGCCGGCGACCAGAGACACTGACAGCCGGGTCCTACACCCGGCCAGATTACCATTGTACCCCTGGAGGGTAGGCCTATATAAACCCCTCAGGGCACCCATGCAAAGGGTTCCCACCTGGTTAGACCTAGACTCACATACAGAGAGAGGAGAGGGCAAGCCCTGCCTTCTTCCACCTCTAGCATACAGCTCGAGGAGCACCATTGTACCACTAGTGCCTTAGTGATCATGCGGAGACCCCGCAGAGCAGGACTAGGGGTATTATCTCCTATGAGAGCCCCGAACCTGGGTAAAATGCACCGGCGTTCGTGTCTACGTCTCATCCCGTTTTCAGGCACCGGCAACGTTTTACTCGCTCCCACCATGATAAGCCATCCATTGACATATGTCGCACCAAACCCCGACAAGTATCTTCTGCTCCGTGAGCTGGGACACACGCTAGCTCACGGTGAGGACTCAGGACGATGGAGCACCCAGCTAGCTGAATGAGGATACTCTCTGCCTGCAGCGCTGACGGAGCAAGCTAAGATTACAGTTGACCAGTGGAGCAGAGCCTTCTGTTCTATAAAAATATGTTCCAGTGCCGTCTCAAGTTACCGACGAGCGTGTCGCGGTCACGACGGTAACGATACATCTCGGAGCGAGCGAAACACGTTGCTGTCAGAGTACTTACGTCAGGAGATGAGTCACACGATTTGTTGTCATTCGGCGGGCACCAGCGCCTTGTCCTTCCCGAGGACGCTGTGTCCTGTCCTCTTGGTTTTCCTTTCGTTTTTCATACAGTGTTTTTTTTAGCTTCTGAGAGAGGCGCTGTCAATCTCAAGACATATACAGTAAAAAAACTTTAAACAGTGTAGTACGCAGAAGCAGGTGTTGAAAACAGAAGGAAAAAAATGCAGCAGTTGCACACGCCGTGATCGTCGAGCTGGTCGCCACAATCTCGCAGCAGTGGTGGACGTGGGTGGGATGCTTCCCCGGCCGATGGACCCTCCGCCTGCGGCACAGTGTCGTCGTCGTACTCCCAAAACAGCCCTCAGGCGTCTTTTTTTACGCCGACGGCGAAATATCAGCTTAGTCGTGCTCCCAACTCCTTATTTATCGTCGGTTTGGATCGAAATAATAGCCGGCGAACCTGAGCCGAACCCAGCCTCCCGGAGGGCGCCTGGGAACGCTGGCAGAAGCGAAAAGGCACGTGGGCCCGCGCTATCGGCGTCAGACAGGCCTATTCGATCCGTCTTCTCCCATTTTCCCTCAATTTCCTCATTGCTTCCCCCTTCTCCCCCGCCGCTGCCGCCATTCTCCTCCCGCCATCCGGTCGCCATGCCACCGAAGAAGTATTCGGCCCCTCGCCCCGCCGCCGATTCCACCTAGCCGAAGCAGAGGAAGCCGGGAACGCCGAGTGGAGGGCGGCTGTTCAGCGCCAGGAGGCGGTCACAGCCGACCGGCGGAACAGGCTCATCACCAAGAGGGCCAGGGACGCAGCAGCGGCGGAGCAGGGAGAGGCATCTCGCGCGGGGATGATGAATCCGCTCGACCACTGCCCACAAGCCACGTGGGGGAGTCAACAGAGTGTCGCGTCGCCGGCCAACTTCTCGCCGCCGCCGCCGCTCTGGGGGTATGCACCCTCGCCTGGCTACTCCGACAACGACGCGCATGGCGGTTTTAACCCCAACATCACCTTTCCGCATGGCGCGCAGCAGCGTTCCTCCCCCTCTGGCTTCAACACCAGGATCGAGTCGTGTGAGAAGTGGAGGGAGGTCCGGCTCACTCTCGCCAAGGCCAAGGAGACCTACAAGCCGGACGCGCCCGCCCCGGCGGCGACAGAAGGGCGCGCTGATGGCAACAAGAGAGCCAAAGCGGCGAGGGACGCGGCGCCCGCTGCCGAACGGCTGCAATCGTCGATCGAGCAGTGCATCGCCGACGCCAAGAACAGCGCCACCAAGAGGGAGGAGAAATCCGACGCGAGGTGGTCCGCGTTGATGACGAAGCAGGACGTCAAGCTCGACCTTCTCAGGACCAACGTCGCCGCGAAGAAGAGGAAAACCGACCTGGTGTTCTTGATGGCGGCAAACATGTCGATGATGGACGAGCAGTTGAAGGCGTGGTACCTGGCGGAGCGCGGCCTCATCCTGAACCAGATGCCCGGGCCGGCGGTGACCATCGCCCCTACGCCCACGACGACAACACCAACGACGACGCCCAGCCCGAGCAATGAAGCTGTGCCGACGCCGACGACCAGCCGGAGCACAGAAACCACGCCAACGCCGAGCCCGACTACGCCCACACCGACCCGGCCAGTCCCACGACAGAGGAGCCTGCTGTTTAATGCGTTCCATGTCTATGATTCCTTTCTTTTGATCGTCAAATTTTTGGGTGTGTTTGATCGCCGAACTGTGGCATGATGATCGCCGATTTGTGGCATGATGATCGTCAAACTTGTGGCGTTTTTTTGTCAGCGGGGAATACAAGTTTGAAATTTTTTGACGTCTGAGGGCCGAAACCTAGGGGCGCGGCAGGAAATTCGATCGCCCCATGACCATGCTCTAACGTGCATGTCATCGGCCCGTCCACGGCGGCCACCGGGAGATGAGATCTGAGAGAATAATCCCACGGAATATCGGGAGCAGCCGATGGACCTGCTTGCTGCACAGTGCCCTCGTACGTCTCGCCACTAGACAATGCGTGTGGCCGCGACGTGAGGTGAGCTTCATCGGTCCCTCCCTCCACTCCACGCCGGCCGGCCGGCCGGCCACGGGACTGGGACTCGGAGGAGAATAATGCCACGGAATAATATCGGCGTAGGTAGGAGCGCACGCAGACGCAGCCCAGGTGTATCGTCGACGCCCCCAGCAAAACTCGGCCCAGCACCACCCCGCTCACGGTGGCGGTGGCGGGCACGACGGCCGTTTCCAGCTCCGGCGAGAAAAACAAAACAGAACAGAGCCGAGAGGAATCCGGTAGTGAAAAGTGGCCGAGGCGCAACGGCCGGTCGAAAGCGAAACCAAACCCCGACGCCAACGCACCGAAAACGCGCGGTAACCAACCACCATAAATCCCCAACCCACCAACGCACGCACGCCGCAGCCGGTCGAGCTCAGCCCACTCCACCCCAGAGCAGAGCCGCGAGCACACAATCTAGCTAGCTAGCCAGCAAGCCAGTTACGCTAGCTAGCGCTCGACACCGCGGCACTGCTCGGCTCGGTCCCCTTCTCCCTCGCGGGAGCACGCGGAGAGGCGACCGAGGATCGACCGACCGCCGGCCGGCGAGCGATGTCGAGCCACGAGGCGTGCTGCGGGACCATGTTCTGGGTGTACCTGCTGTCCTGCGCGGGGCTGGTGATGTTCGCGGGGCTCATGTCGGGGCTCACCCTGGGCCTCATGTCGCTCAGCCTCGTGGACCTGGAGGTGCTGGCCAAGGCCGGCACCCCGCAGGACCGGCGCAACGCCGCCAGGATCCTGCCCGTCGTCAAGAACCAGCACCTCCTCCTCTGCACGCTCCTCATCGGCAACTCCCTCGCCATGGAGGCGCTCCCCATCTTCCTCGACTCCCTCGTGCCCTCCTTCGGGGCCATCCTCATCTCCGTCACCCTCATCCTCGCCTTCGGTGAGGTGATCCATTAACCACTTCTCCTCCTCCCCTGCTTCCGATTTCTCGTTTTTCCCCCTTCTTCTTGTTCCTGACAAGCTGTGATTTGGTGCAGATCATGCCGCAGGCCATCTGCACGCGCTACGGGCTGAGCATGGGGGCCAAGGCGGCGCCCATCGTCCGGGTGCTCCTCGTCGTCTTCTTCCCGGTCGCCTACCCCATCAGCAAGGTACGCCCAATTTCTTCTTCTGCTTGCAAGAATCCATCCGGGAGGAGCAACTGCAAATTCTGTGTGCGCGCAGTCGAAATTGGGCTGAGAGTTCAGGCATCCCAACCCAAGTGGGCGCCTGCCTGCAACTGCGAGTGGGATGTCGATCATGCTTCCTCGTCATTAACTAATTTGTCATGCTCATCTAGTCATCAGAACTACCCACACAGGTCAACATGCCCTGTTTCTATGAATTGTTTTGTACCACCTACCTACTAGTGACTAGTTGTCGCACTGATTAAAATCTCGGCGCAACGAGCAAGTAATCGGTGGCCATGAAGCAAGGTCCGTGTCTTGCTAATGTCAAACTAATTGAATGGAAAAATGCCTCTACATGTGCATATGATTGAGTTCTGCTGACAAAGCATCTTCAGTTTTGAACAACAGTATTTTATTTAAGACCAGTTACTTTGCAGTTTTACCATTTCCCTGCTAAGTGTTTGTTATGTGAACCACTTATTCTTCAGAATTGTATTTTGACAAAAATGCAAATTTGGTACTACTGACCAACGATCTGTGATCAACCATGTACCTTGATCTTTATAGCACAAGCTTAGCCAGGGTAGTTGCATATAGCTTTCATGTCATTTCAGTGTTCTTCTAATATAAATGATGGGCACTTCTTTGTGTGTCCGAAAAGAACGAAAAAACACTAAAAGTGTGCTCCTCTTTTTCGTCAATTCAGTACTTATCTTGTTTCATTTATGTTTTCCTTTTCAGCTTTTGGATTGGTTACTGGGAAAGGGTCATGTTGCACTTATGAGGAGAGCTGAGCTGAAAACATTAGTTGATATGCACGGCGATGCGGTCAGTTCTATTCTTATTCGCTCTTTCGTTTATGATAAGTAGATGCCATCTTCAGTCCAACATTTATTACTATGTTCCAATTTCTCAACTATTATAAGTTGCATACATACTTTTTTTACGATAATCATCAGCCTTGTATACATTTTCATTCAATAGTAGAAAATAGTTTTACAACTGCAAAGCCAAGCGGCAGAAGCAGATGTCAGTGTAACAGCAAAGACCAATTTTTTTTTTAAAAAAAACGCCCTGTCCTAGTGCCCATTATGAGTTGTATATATTCAAAGCACAATTTGCATTCATGATAACTTAATTTCTCTGTACAACCTTACAGGAATTAGTTTGCTTTATTCGATTAGTATTTCTGTCTGTATTACTTGAAGCCCTGGAAAGTTAGCTCAGGATGACATACTCTGGTTCATTAGATTCTAGATGGTCATGTCATTATACAGCGCTATAACCCTTTGTTAGAAACATTGTGGCTGCATTTCTATATGTCCCCAATCTCCTCATGGTTCGATATTTAATTATTCTTTGAAAGCTAAAGTACTAGGGAGTAGGGACTAAAGTATCTAACTAACTATTGTTGCTCTCCTTAGACAAAGATACAAACTACCACTAAACTATTGTTTTTCTCACTTTGTTCGTAGGCCGGGAAAGGTGGAGAGCTGACCCATGATGAAACTACTATCATTGCAGGAGCATTAGAGATGACTCAAAAGAGTGCAAAAGATGCCATGACTCCCATATCTGAAACCTTCTCACTTGACATAAATGCCAAGCTGGATGTGTATGAATCTTCCAATTTATATAATGTGTTTTTATCGAAATATATGATACTGATGCTACTATTTGTCTCTTGATAGGCATACGGTGGGTATGATAATGACCAAAGGGCACAGCCGTATTCCTATATACTCTGGAAGACCAAGCAATATCATCGGTCTTATATTGGTAACTGAGGTTTTCATGAATTAATTGCATTGATTGAGAAATCCTATTTCGTTAATTAGGTTTATTCCGCTAGATATGTTTTTACGGACTCCATGTTATGAACTTTTAGCAGCATCTTACAAATGGCGAATAATTTTAGACTTGTGGTTTCCAGAGCGGTGTCTTAACAACATTTTGTACCGTTCCTCGCAATAAATTACTGTGAAATCTTAAGATGATTACACAAACAGATATTTTTTTTGCGGGGGGCACAAACAGATATCTGAACCTGCTAATCTTTGTTTGGTTTAATACATCAATCTTTTGATCAAAGAACTGTGGTGAAAACTGAAAATCTCCACTATAAATTCATCACTGCTTTTCGAGTTGTCCTTTTCAGAAGAAAAAGAAAAAGGTTACAGGGGTGGGTGGGGGACTATGTCGCATCGGGGACACCTTTTTCCAAAAAAAAAAATCTGATTTTCATTGCTGTACAGAATTTCTTCTCTGAATATATGAAAGCAGCACTTCTGTGATTCGTAAAAAAAATGTCCTTTTAGAAGCTGACTTTTTTGCAAACACCAGCCTGTGAGTAGCACATGGCCATTGAAAGTTTGTTTTTCAATTATTGTGGAGCTTTCATGATCATGTACAGAGTTGTGTGATGAAGTATAAAGAGTGTAGAAACATGACACCATCCTGAACACCAATCAAGCCCAGCTTTTCCACTTTGAGTGATGTATTATTTTGATCTGCTAAAAAGTCTCCCATTTTAGGTAAAAAACTTGCTTACTTGCCGACCTGAGGATGAGGTGCCCACTAGACATGTTACTATCAGAAAAATTCCAAGGTATCATCCTTTATGACCTTGTTAAATTTGTCTGGTGAACAAATATGATTCATGCATGTATCGTATGGACTTGGGCGTTTTGGTTCATAATCTATCAGCACCAACACTGAAGCATGTTCAGGAATGCTCTGTACTATGCTGCACATGTACTAATTTAAGATTGTTTTCCTCGCCATAAAAAGTGCCTAATTGCATTTCCAGTTTTTTTTTGTGTGGTTTAAAATTGATTATATTTAATGAAAAACGGTAGAACAGATGATACAGATTTTGAAGGGATCAATGTCCTGAGCTAAAGCAGAGTGACCTCTTGGGGTAGCCACAAATTACATAAGATTTGAGCCGTTTTATTTTTGGAGAGCATACAAGCACTACTTTGCCCCTAAAAATCCGTACAATTCGTCGAGGTTAAATTATGCATATGTTATCGAATCAGTGTGCATGATTCGTCTTGTATTCTCATTCACAGTTTTTCTGTGTTTTCTGTACATCAGGGTGGCTGATGATCTTCCTCTCTATGACATTCTAAATGAGTTTCAGAAAGGTCACAGCCACATGGCTGTGGTTGTTAAACGCACTAAAGAAGACGGAGCATCTGCCGAAAAGAATAACAGTTTTACACCAGATTACAAAATGACCAACGGGCATGCTCATGCTGATGGTACATGTTTCATTCACCCAGTTTCATTATTTGATTATCCTTGTCAACTACTCCCTCTGTTGCTAAATATAAGATGTCATTTTGGTAGTTCAATGAACTACCAAAACGTCTTATATTTAAGAACGGAGGGAGTACATGTCTTTCGAGTAAATGTGTATTATCTTCCTTGGCTGATAAGTTGTGTGTACTCTTAGGTCTGGGTCTGTCACCCTCGCATGTCAACATTTCCGGAAGTCGTCGAAATAACAATGACAAGTACAGTAAGAAAATTGAAAGAAAACGGGACAACATTCTTGATTTCAACACCGATCCACTTCCTCACTATTCAATGGATGAGGAAGCGGTGGGAATAATTACGATGGAAGATGTCATGGAGCAACTGCTGCAGGTTTGACTTATTTTTGTTAGAGCCTTTCCTTAGTTGGAAAATTATTTGGGGTACATTATCGCGTCATCATATTTTCAAAACTTAATGATGCCTTTTGGATTTTATGGCCCAACTTCATCATAAAGTGGCAAGTTTTCCTTATGTCATGCGAGAATGGTTTGCTTATATTGCTTTATTGTATTTCTTATTCTTGACAACATTTTGGTCATCCTCAAAAGTAAATGAATCTCAAAGCCACAAGTCGTCCTCAACATTAGTTCACGAAAATATAATTGTACTAATTAAGGTGTCATCCGACCATTACGAAAGCTAGGCATTGTCCACAGTTTTACGGCATTATATTGTACTAACTGGCTTAAATTTCTCCCATCACAGGAAGATATCTTGGATGAAACAGATGAGTATGTTGATGTGCATAACAAGTAAGTGGCTCAGTGCTGGTACTTTGCATGTGTTATTTTCTATTTTTGGTGGGGAAGGTACTTTGCATGTTGAACTGGTAGAGAGAAGTAACTTTCCTTCATTTCGCAGGATCAAAATAAACATGTTACCGCCAGGCAAATCATTGTCGCCTCTTATATCTCCTAGTGGTGGACCTCTGTCTCAAGGACTAAGAAAGACCCCTATGGCTTCTCCATTGTCGCCGTACCATAATGGCGGCTCCATCTTACGTTCCCCTGTTACAAACCATGCTCGATCACCTGGGACTTTACCGACGATGTTTTCTCCTGGAAGGTCACCGGCATCTCAAACTCCCGTGCGCGGTTCGCCGACTTCAAGTTGGGTGAGTAGTAGCAGTTTTGTATGCCAAGTGATGGTTATTCATGATTTTTATACATGCTTTGTTTTCTTAAGAAAATCCCTTGAAGTTGAAACAACAATCTTTTTCACCTCATCCTCATTGTTCTGGTTCTTCCTTTTACAGGTCTCGAGGAATTCGTACCGAAATCCATAGAAATGGTGGTGAGAGCTGATGCCAAAGAGCTCAGGGGGCAACAATCCCAGTTGAGGTCACTCCCAAGATCAAATTGAGGCACTGAAGAGTGTAGGGTCAAAGAATGAAGACCCCACAGCTCTCTCCTTTGTTGCTGGTCCTTGTTTATTTATGATTTTCTTGTACATATATATATGTCCCTTAGCATCTGAACTGAGTATGGATGAGCTCTCACCACCTACTGTAGACGCCCTTTTTGCCAAACTTGTAGCAACCATTGCAGAAGAAAACTGCGGAGAGAAACGACGTAAACGAAACGCATTCTGTATGTATCGCGCATCTGTGCTAGTATTCTTGTTTGTCAGCCGCCATTGTACTCACTCAAACTCAAGTATAGCAGCTGTTGGTGCTAGTACTGCTGATGGCTGCCCCCATTTATGTATGAATTGTACAAGCTTATGTTTCTAATGAGTTTCATTGTGAATATGCATTTTGCTTTCCGAGAAGGGGATAGCCCCGGACTCTGCATCATACGATGCACACAACCATTTTACTTTATTAAACAAAAGTAAGTTCAAGTCATCGAGTACCAAAAGGTTTACAGCAAAACACGCTCAAGTCGGTCCAAAATAAGATTACGTAGCTCATCCACATGATTTGCTGCTCTGTCTAAACTTCCCAGATGGTTCAGCTGAACGGTTACCCTGTCAGCATCAACGGGATGTGAGTGGTCAGATGAATTACTCCCATCCGTTTCCAGGTCCTCGGCTAACATTTCTGTTGTGAGTATTGATTGTGTATGTTAGTTGGTAACGAGCGAATCAGGCAGCAGCAGCCAGCGACTCGGCGGTGGCTTTTGAAAGTGCTTAGTGCTGACCAATGTTAGTTTAAGTTGGTGATGATAGATGGACGGTGGTGAGACTAACCTGAGAAAAATGCAGCGGAGCGAGCTATCACCGTTGACCTGAATAACCGCCGCTGGTTATATGGTGGAAGATATTAAGCTTTTCCATGTGGAGTTCATATATCCACATGAAGAAATGCATTCTTTTCTGTATGAGAAAGCTTAATTTCTTCATGTGTATAAACATGGGGGCGTTTTCTACCCTGCCAACCCTTCTAGAGCATCTGCCTTGCTAATCTGAAGTTCTCAACTGTTGGTCCAGTTTTAGGGTCTCTTTCAAGGATTCTTTGATTCAAAGGATTTTTACGAGGATTAGAATCCTTAGGAAGTTTTTCTACTTTAGTCATTTGATTTGTAGGCTTGAATCATCTGGGATTTTTTTTCTTAATTTATAGTAAATCTAGCATCTACTCAAACCTCTTGAAAGAGTATTTTATTTTATTTATTTTGGGTCTGCAAACAAACTCGAATCATGTACGGTTCGAATGGGCATGACATTCAAATCATGTGTTTTTACAATACTAATGTGAGACAAAGAGGCTCTCTCTGTGTGTGCGGGGGTGGGCGTGGGAGGGGGGGGGGGGGGGGGGGAGCTCGAATGAGAACGTCAGGCCAACTCCAGCGCACGACCCCAAACGGACGTCCGTTTTGCTCGGATTCTGTCCATTTGGGTAGGGCAATGGGGTCGTGTCCAGGTCTGTCCTGGGATGCGGTGGCCGTGCGCCCAACGCGCAGACGCATCCTTTGGCCCCATCCTGTCCGACTTCATTTTCAAACGCCAACTTTTGAAATACCACGCCCTAGTTCAGGCCAGCGGCCCTAGTTCACGCCGGCAACAGAGCCAGCGGCCTACACGTCCACGCCGGCAACACAGCCAGCAGCGGGCAACAGAGCCAGCCTACAAAATGAATAGTTTTGTCACCGGCAACACAACCAGCCCCCAAAATGAATGTGTTTCTCGCCGACACACAGCCAGCGGCCGGCACCCATGCCAGCCTCCAAAAAAGAACGGCCACGGCCGATCAGACGACCTAGTTCAGGCCGTCGGCGTCGAACATCTCCTTTTGCCTGGCCTCGAACCAGCTCCTCGTCTTCTCTCTCATCTTGGTCAAGTCCACGCTCATGATCGCGAGGGCCACCTCCTTTGCTTTGGTTGCAGCATTGGTGGCCTCGATGTCGAGCTGCCGCTGCCTGGCCGTGACATTGGCGGCCTCAATGTCGAGCTGCCTTTGTCGGGACGCCTCCTCCATGTCGATCTTCCTCTTCTTGGCCGCCTCCTCCATCTCAAGCTTCTTCCTTTGGAGCTCTAGGTGTCGTGGATCTAAGACTGACAGTAGAATGGGGGGTAGGTATGAGGAGGCAAGATCCTAGCTATGGCGAAGTTGTACACACGAGTTTTACGAGTCCAGGCCCTTTGCAGTGGAAGTAACAGCGCTACGTCTCGGTGCCCGGAGGCGGTCGACTGTATTACGTGTGTGTGTGTTACAGGGGGTGCGAACCCTTGTGCCAGAGGAGGAGGGTGGCTTATATAGAGTGCGCCAGGACCCCGGCCATCCTCCGTTACCAAGAGTTCAATGTACATAAAGAGGAGGCGTTACTGGTAACGCCAGCCTTAAATGCCTTAATGGCCTTAAAGACTACAGAGTGAACGCTTGTCCGTTGCTGTTCTAGATGACTCCTGGTCTTCTATAAGTCGAGTGGATTCTTGTATGGTCGAGTGGTCGAGTGACTTCAGGAAGGAGGGGTCTCCGAGTAACTGGTAGGTCGAGTGGATTGCTCTTGACACCTTTGTAGAGCCTTTCCTGTTGTCTCTTGAGCTTCTTTGTTTCTAGGACAGTGACCATGGATCGGGCGTATAGGTCAGGCCTATGACCCTACCCCAGGTCTATGTCGTCATCATTAGCCCCCGAATGGATTGAGGTCCGAGTGAAAAGAAGGTTGAAGTTGATCGTGCTTCGACTCTTGTGCTTCATAACTATTCGTTTTTGAACGGAGGCCAGTGCTTGAACTTCGGCTTC
This sequence comes from Triticum aestivum, assembly GCF_018294505.1. Classification (NCBI taxonomy): domain Eukaryota; kingdom Viridiplantae; phylum Streptophyta; class Magnoliopsida; order Poales; family Poaceae; genus Triticum; species Triticum aestivum. The sequence goes on from NC_057805.1 coordinate 481,192,300, forward strand.
GTTTCAGTCGCCTTGATCGATTCAGAGATTGCCGATTGGATTTACAACGTCATCCGCCGAGTGTTGTTTTTGATGCGAAACCTTTGGCGCGATTGGTTATGGCGTATCCCGGACTTCACGGGATTCGAAATTTCGGGGAAGCGCGTGGGGCGGAGGCGCCGTGGTAAGCGGGGTGGATAAACAGGAACGTTTCGATTTCCACACCACCTTTTTCGCCACGTATCCCGCGCGCGACTGTTGAGGGATTTGACAGGATCGCCCGGGCCCACGCGTCAGCCACTCGGAAGTGGGCCTTTAAAAGCGGCGAGGCCGAGGCATCTGCACTGTGCGCGTCCATTCTCCTTCCTCTTCCTCTGTTTCTCCACCGCATCCGGCTTCTCCGCTCTCGACGCCGCCGCTCCGATTCCATGGGGAAGGAAAAGACGGCGGTGTTGGAATGCGCGAAGAAGGCGTCGGGGGCGGCGAAAGGCAAGAAGACGAATCGGGGATCTTCGTCGCGTTCGGGGCTGCCGTCGGGTTGGATCCAGGGCGATTGGATCCGATCCCCGCTTCGGCAGGAAGACTTGGACAAGCTGGCTGAGTCCGGGCTGATCGTCCACAAAGCTGTGCGGTTGCCGGAGGGGGAGACGGAGCCGCAGCCGCGGCCGGGTGAGTGTGTTCTGCTCGCCACCCATGTCGACCGCGGTTTCTCACTTCCTCCGCACCCCTTTTTCCGGGGCTTCTTGAATTTCTTCGGAGCCCAACTCCATCATTTATCTCCCAACACCATCACATATCTTGCCGCGTTCGTGTCCATTGGCGAGAATTTCTTGGGGTGTCGACCGCACTGGGGTCTTTTCAAGCACATTTTCACCATCCGCTCCCAGACGGCGAAGAAAGAAAATTCGAAGGACGAGAAAACCCGCGTTATCCAGATGTGTGGGGGCTTGGGTATCCAGAAGAGGAAGAGGAGTTCTTTCCCTTCGATGACTCTTCCTGAGTTGGTCAGGGGCTGGCAGTCGACCTGGTTCTACTGCCAGGATATCGCGACCCCAGGCCAGTCGACTGGACTTCCCCCTTTTTTCTTTTGATCGTGTTCAGACTCCCTCTCCGTTGAAAGTGACCGCCGAGGAGAAGGCGGAGACAGCCATGCTGGTCGAGAGGGTGGTCCAGCTGATCAACCAAGGCGTCACCAGCATGGATTTGTTGGAGGTGTTCCTCAGTCGGCGCATTCAACCGCTCCAGGCCCGTTACCACTCTATGTGGATGTACTCCGGAGCCGGCGACACCGCTCGGGTTCATCCAGAGGAGGTGCCGGCCAAAATAGTGGCCCAATGGCTGAGGAGTATCACTGGGAACAACGACAACCCCAGGGGCGCTAGGAGAGTCGACCCTTTCAGCGACAGCAATCAGCCAGACAAGGTTCGGCCGCTATAACCGATTGCATTTGGATACGTTCTCCGACTATTTGTTAATCCGACTGATTTCCACTCGGCTTCTTGTCTTGTAGATTTATACAGAGATGTACTCAATGCCCAATGGCGAACAAGCTCTGGAGCAGGACCATGAGGGCGAGGACAGCACGGAGGAGAGTGGTGATTGGGAGTCGCCAGACGACGATGATGAAGACGAGAGCGACGAGTCAGACGATGAGGAGGTAGTCGACTCACCGCCTCGTTCAGAACGTGGATCCAAGCAGCACCATGATCCCGCGGGCAGGCGCGGTAAGGCTGTGGCCTCGAGCACTCAAGCGCAGAAGCGCGCTCGGTCTTCAACTCCGGAGCTGGCGGAGAAAGTCACCAAGCAGCCCAAGATCAACCCCTCGAAGGCTCGGAAGACCTTGCCTAAGATCAAGATGGATGTTCTTGTTGCTTCCGGGTAAATGTTGTTTCTGTGTTTTCTTGCTCCGACTGATTCTCCTGTCCTGACCGAGTGGATGATGAACTTTTCCAGCCCAGACTCTGCCGCGACTGATATGGATATCGACAAGGTCCCAGACGACGAGGAAACCGATGACGTGGCTACCTCCAAAGCTAGTAAGTCTGCTCGACTCGAATTTATTCTGTCGATTGGATTGTTCGTCAGTTGCATCTCTCATTTTTTCTATTTTTTGCAGCTCCACGAGACGTTGTCGTGCTTCCGGACGATGAAGAAGAAGTGCCCCTGAGGGAAAGGAGGAGGAGGGACAAGGGACCGAGCGGGAAAGCGCCTGAGGTTCAGGTTCCTCAGTCGACACTGATGCCTGGAACGGCGGTTGAGCGATCCACAGATCCGGCTCGCACCAACGTCACTTTCGCTATCCCGCTATCGACTGATTGCCCATCAGGATCAGCTGCTCAGACCCCTGCTGCTCCAATACAACTCCACGCATCAGACCCAGCGGCTGCTTCGACTGCCCTACCATCATCGCTTTCACTGCGTACCAAACTCCAGACGACCCACCGAGTGCCGCCAAGGAAGCTCTTCTTCAGTTGAATCTTGTGATGGGGCAGATGAAAGTGGTGCACGAGGCCAGTCAGGTGGCCTACAACGCCGGCACTGCTCTGTAAACCAATGTCCAGGTTAGTTGATTTCCGACTGATCTTATTTCTCATCCGATCACCCACTGGGGTGTGTCTGCTTTAAAGTTGTATAAGTCCATTTGAGTCGACTTGGATTGAGTCGATTGAGTCTTTGAACTAGTGGGGGCATGCTGAGTGCACTCACTGGGTGTAGTCCCCGAGACCATAGTTGACTGCGGGCAGTCGACTGTGGTCTGAGAATCTGAATTTCTCACTCGACCTAGACGGGCCAGGTCGAGTGGAACCGGAACCAGTGGGGGCACGCTAAGTGCACCCACTGGGTGTAGTCCCCGAGACCGTGGTCGACTGCAGGCAGTCGACTATGGTCTAAGAACAACTTTCTTCTTCTCTTTTTTTATGACTCGCGCTGGGCAGACCATGCCGAGTGTTGAATCAAACCAGTGGGGGCACGCTAAGTGCACCCACTGGGTGTAGTCCCCGAGACTGCCGTTGAATGTTTGATTCGGCGGTAGTCTTAGAATAACTTTCACTGTGATGTTCTTTTGTTTATGTCGACTGATATGCCTTATATGTTGACTGCAGAAATCTTGTGATCTTGGGGCTCAACTTTCTGCACTGAACAAGCAGCAAATCAGCCTCAGTCTTGATCTGGAACTGGCCAAGAAGAACCTCAAAACTTCTCGTGACGAAGTAACTTCCATGGGAGGTAACCAATCGTCAACTGTCCATCTTACGACTGGCACTTTTCCGTGTGTTTTTTTTTACTTTGAACCGGGTGACTTCACTCGAACAGATGTGCGTAGTGAAAACCGTCAACTCCAAGCTCGACTGAAGAATGTTGTTTCTTTAGAGAAAATGAAGTAGGCTCTGGAGAAGAAGGATCTAGATCTTGCTGCTGCCCAGAAGGAAGCGCGAGAGAAAACGGCACTTGCTGACAAGAAGCTTGCTTCAGTCGGCAAGTTAGAAGAAGAGAACTCCAAACTAAAGACCGCTGTCTCTGATGCCACTCGGGAGGTCGAGCAACTGAAGAAAGACAAGGAAAGGCTGACCGACGAGATTGGACACCTCAAGGCTAAGAAGGGCGAGTTAGAATCTTATCTGGGCCAACTTGCTGCAAAACTGGTCTTAAAGCTTGAAGGTATTGTTGTTCGACTGACTTGTTGCTGTCGAGTGATTGATCTTACTGTACTGTCGACTCACTGTTTACTCGACTGTGTAGAACTTTGCCAGGACTTTGAAGCAGAAACTGGGCGGGTGGAGACGGATCTCGATCCCATAAACTGTCCAGTCAAAGATGACGTCGCGATGAATGTGCTGCGGTTGGAATCCCGCATGGACAGCGCAGTCGCTTATCTTGCCCGTCTGAAGGCGGCGATGACTCGGGTTGATGCTGAACTCTGGCCTCAGGCAGAACTGTCTCAAGACCTCGAGTCTCTGATGGCTCCACTGAATCAAATACCTGACCGAGTGCAAGAATGGAAGAAATCATCTTCTCGCTGCGGTGTTGATGTCGCCCTGTCACTGGTTCGAGTGCACTGTAAGGATGTCAAAGAAGACAAGTTGGCGGAGCTCAAGGTTGCTAACACCAAAAGGCACACTTTCCAGTCCTTCATGGACACTTTCCTTGACGCCGCCACTCGCATCGCAGATAGCATAGACCTTGACAGTTTCTGTGACCCAGCTAGTCCTTCTCCTGACGAGTGACCGAAAAACATTATGCTCCACCTTTATTTGCCTCGGAATGCCGAGTGATCGTGTAACCGTTAAACTCCTTCGGGCTTAATGCTCGAGTACTTTAATCCGTGGTCTGAAACTTTTAGGATTTATCTGAACTTGGTTTATCCCTGAATATGCTTGTGTTCGCTTTTGAGTGGAATTTGTTCTTCACTCGGAATAGTCTTTGTGTTTGTGAAGCAGCTGCGAGGAAGAGGTGGCAGTCGACCTGCACCTCGTCATCCTTGCGTATAGGGATGGAGCGCACGTTGTACTTGTGGCGCAGCTTCGAGGAGAAAGTGGCAGTCGACCTGCACCTCGTCGTCCCTGCGGATAGGGATGGAGCGCACATTGTACTTGTGGGGCAGCTCCGAGGAGAAGGTGGCAGTCGACCTGCACCTCGTCGTCCCTGCGCATAGGGATGGAGCGCACATTGTACTTGTGGCGCAACTCCGAGGAGAAGGTGGCAGTCGACCTGCACCTCGTTGTCCTTACTATCCACTCGGAAAGTATTTCAAACTTAGGCGAGTACTGGAGTGCAGCTAAGCCCCCGAGTGGGAGGGTTGATCTCCACTCGGTAGGATTTTTTAAACTTAGGCGAGTACTGGACTGCAGCTAAGCCTCCGAGTGGGAGGGTTGCTCTCCACTCGGTAGGATTTTTCAAACTTAGGCGAGTACTGGACTGCAGCTAAGCCCCTGAGTGAGAGGCTTGCTCACCACTCGGTAGGATTTTACAATCTTAGGCGAGTACTGGACTGCAGCTAAGCCCCCGAGTGAGAGGCTTCCTCACCACTTGGTAGGATTTTACAAACTTAGGTGAGTACTGGACTGCAGCTAAGCCCCCGAGTGGGAGGGTTGCTCTCCACTCGGTAGGATTTTTCAAACTTAGGCGAGTACTGGACTGCAGCTAAGCCCCTAAGTGAGAGGCTTGCTCACCACTCGGTAGAATTTTACAATCTTAGGCGAGTATTGGACTGCAGCTAAGCCCCCGAGTGAGAGGCTTGCTCACCACCCGGTAGGATTTTACAAACTTAGGCGAGTACTGGACTGCAGCTAAGCCCCCGAGTGGGAGGGTTGCTCACCACTCGGTAGGATTTTACAAACTTAGGCGAAACGGATTCGCAGCTAAGCCTCCGAGTGAGAGGCTGGCTCTACACTCGGTAAGATTTTTTACAAACTTAGGCGAAACGGATTCGCAGCTAAGCCTCTGAGTGAGAGGCTGGCTCTACACTGGGGGATTTAGAACATATAAGGCGAAGGTAAGATTTTTTAAACTTAGGCGAAACGGATTCGCATCTAAGGCACCCACTGGGGGATTTAGAACATATAAAAAAGGAACAACAATCATTTAGGAGACTGTAAAACTGTGTCTTTGATAATCAAACTAGAAGGTATTTCTTATTACATCTCAACAGTCTGAATGCTTAAGTGTAAAAGGGGCGGAGCAGCTCCGCATTCCAAGCGCGTGGCTCGTCTTTCTTGTGCTCGACATTCTAAAGGTGGTATGCTCCGTTGTGGAGCACTCTGGTGACGATGAAGGGGCCTTCCCAAGAAGGAGCAAGCTTGTGAGGTTTCTGCTGATCCACTCGAAGAACCAAGTCTCCCTCTTGAAATGCTCGACCCCTCATGTTTCTGCCGTGGAATCGACGCAGATCTTGCTGATAAATGGTCAACCGGATCAGGGCCATCTCCCTTTCCTCTTCTAGGAGATCAACTGCATCTTGCCGAGCCTGTTCTGCTTCATCTTCAGAGAAGAGCTCGACCCGGGGTGCATTGTGAAGCTAGTCACTCGGAAGTACAGCTTCATCTCAATAGACTAGGAAGAATGGAATTTGACCAGTCGACCGATTAGGAGTTGTCCTCAATCCCCAAAGCACTGATGGAAGTTCATCGACCCAGGCGCCTACTGCATGCTTGAGATCACGCATCAATCAGGGTTTCAGTCCTTTGAGAATTAATCCGTTTGCTCTTTCAGCCTGTCCATTTGACTGGGGATGGGCGACTGAAGCATAGTCGACTCGAGTGCCTTGGGAAGCGCAGAAGGCTCTGAACTCATTAGAATCGAAGTTCGACCCATTGTCAGTGATGATGCTGTGCGGAACACCATATCTGAATGTTAACTCTCTGATGAAGCTGACAGCAGTACTGGCTTCAAGATTTTTGATGGGCTTGGCTTCAATCCATTTAGTAAACTTGTCAACTGCCACAAGCACATGAATGAAGCCACTCCTACCAGTCCTCAGAGGCCCAACCATATCCAATCCCCAAGCAGCAAAGGGCCAGACGAGTGGAATGGTCTTCAGGGCTGATGCAGGCTTGTGAGACATATTGGAGTAAAACTGGCAACCTTCACATTTGTCGACTATTTCTTTCGCCATTTCATTTGCTCGTGGCCAATAAAATCCCGCTCGGTATGCTTTGGCCACAATGGTCCGAGAGGACGCATGGTGAACACAGGTCCCCGAGTGGATGTCGTTGAGGATCACTCGACCTTCTTCTGGTGTTATGCATTTCTGGCAGACTCCAGTCACACTTTCTCTGAACAGTTGTCCTCTTATCACAATAAAGGCTTTGGATCGACGTACGATCTGTCGAGCCTCTTCTTCGTCTTCAGGGAGTTCTCTCCTAAGAATGTATGCAATGTATGGCACTGTCCAGTCGGGAGTGATGACCAAAACCTCCATGATTAGGTCAACCACGGCCGGGACTTCGACTTCAGTCGGATCAGTGGCACTCTTAGGTTGTGGGGGCTCTTCAGTGAAAGGATCTTCCTGAACTGAAGGTATATGAATATGTTCAAAAACACATTGCTGGGAATGGCCTCCCTTTTGGAACCTATCTTTGCCAAATCATCAGCTGCTTGATTTTTCAGTCGGGGTATATGATGGAGCTCTAACCCCTCAAACTTCTTCTCTAACTTTCTCACTGCATTGCAATAGCCAGTCATAGCCGGGCTTCTGACGTCCCACTCCTTCATCACTTGGTTAACCACCAAATCCGAGTCGCCGTAGACCATGAGGCGACAGACGCCGAGTGAAATGGCCATACGCAACCCGTACAGAAGTGCTTCATATTCAGCTTCATTATTGGAGGAATCAAAATGAATCTGGAGAACATAACTGAGCTTGTCACCTCAGGGGATACCAATACCACCCCAGCACCGGAAACATTCAGCATCTTGGAGCCATCAAAGAACATGGTCCAATGCTCCGAGTGAATCTGAGTCGGCAGTTGTTGCTCAATCCACTCGGCAAGGAAATCTGCAATTGCCTGGGACTTGATAGCTTTCTTTGCCTCGAACTTGATATCCAATGGAAGGAGTTCGATCGCCCATTTAGCCACTCGGCCAGTTGCATCTCTGTTATTCAGAATTTCTGACAATGGTGCGTCGCTGACGACTGTGATGGAGTGATAAGAGAAATAGTGTGCAACCTTCTTCGTGGTCATGTAAATCCCATAAACAAGCTTCTGATAATGTGGATATCTTTGCTTGCATGGAGTCAGAACTTCAGAAACATAGTTTACTGGGCGCTGAACTTTATAGGCTTTTCCTTTTTCTTCCCGCTCGACCGTGAGTACTGTACTGACAACTTGTCCAGTGGCTGCAATATAAAGCAGTAAAGGCTCTTTGCTGATTGGGGCAGCAAGCACCGGCTGGGTGGAAAGCAGGGCTTTGAGCTTTGCAAACGCTGCGTCAGCTTCGTCAGTCCACTCGAACTTGTCAGATTTCTTCATTGGTCGGTAAAGAGGCAAGGCCTTTTCACCGAGACGAGAGATGAATCAATTCAAGGCGGCCAAACAACCAGTGAGCTTCTGAACGTCATGCACACACACAAGGCGTTTCATTCGGAGGATGGCACCAACTTTCTCCGGGTTTGCGTCGATCCCCCGTTCGGAAACGAGAAAACCGAGTAATTTACCTCCTGGAACTCCGAATGTGCATTTTGACGGATTAAGCTTGATATCATATCTTCTCAGGTTGGCAAAGGTTTCAGCAAGGTCAGTCAGCAGGTCGGAACCTTTACGCGACTTGACCACAATGTCATCCATATATGCCTCCATATTCCGACTGATTTGAGTGAGCAAACACTTCTGAATCATCCTCATAAATGTGGCTCCGGCGTTCTTGAGGCCGAATGGCATGGTGACATAACAGAAGCACCCGAGTGGAGTGATGAAAGTTGTTTTTATCTCATCGGGTCCATACAGTCGGATCCGATGATACCCGGAATAGGCGTCCAGAAAGGACAAGCGCTCACACCCCGCAGTCGAGTCGACGATTTGGTCGATGCGAGGCAGAGGAAAATGATCTTTCGGGCAGGCCTGATTGATATGCTTGAAGTCAATGCGCATGCGAAGTGAGTCGTCCTTCTTGGGGACCATGACAACATTGGCGAGCCACTCTGAGTGGTAAATTTCTCGGATGAACTCAGCTGCTAGGAGCCGAGCCACTTCTTCACCAATTGCCTTTCTCTTCTGTACGGCGGACCGTTGAAGATGTTCCTTGACTGGTTTTACTTTCGGGTCGACTCGCAAACGGTGCTCAGCCAGTCCCCTGGGCACACCGGCATGTCAGAAGGTTTCCATGCAAAGATGTCCCAGTTCTCACGGAGGAACTGGATGAGAGCTTCTTCCTATTTGCTGTCGAGTGATGTTGAAATATGAGTAGGAGCAGCATTAGGATCGGTCGGGTGAATATGAATCGGCTTCATTTCACCGGACGACTGAAAAGCAGAATCTGTGGCAGGCTTCTTAGCTCGCAATAAATCACTCGGATCTGCATTCTTCCGGTATTCTTGCATTTCGACCGCTGCCATTTGTGCATCGGTGATTTTTGAGCCCTTCTGGAAGCACTCTTCTGCCTTCTGCCGATTGCCAGTGATAGTGATCACTCCTCTGGGACCAGGCATCTTCAATTTGAGATACACGTAACATGGTCGAGCCATAAAACGTGCATAAGCAGGCCTACCCAGAATAGCATGATAAACACTCTGGAAATCCACTACTTCAAATGTCAACTTTTCCTTGCGGTAATTCTTGGAATCACCGAAAACTACATCAAGGGCGATCTGGCCGAGTGATTCAGCCTTCTTGCCAGGTATAACGCCATGGAAAATCATATTGCTTTCACTAAGCTTGGACATCGGAGCCCATTCCCTTCAAGGTTTCAGCATAAAGGATATTCAGGCCGCTGCCACCATCCATTAGCACTTTGGTCAGTCGAGTGCCTTCAACAACTGGGTCGACCACCAACGCTTGCCTCCCAGGGGTGGCTATATCCGCTGGGTGATCAGACTGGTCGAATGTGATGGCAGTCTGAGACCACTTCAAATAACTGGGCGTTGCCGGAGCAACCATGTTCACTTCTCTGTTGATAACTTTCAGTCGACTTTTGCTCTTCACATCAGCAAAAATCATCAGAGTGGAATTGACGTTGGGAAAACCATCGTCATCTTCTTCCTTGTCCTCATCTTTGTCCAACTCCTTTTCCTTCTCATTGGGTTGCTTTTCTCGGAACTGCTGGATCAAAACTCGGCATTGTCGAGTGGTATGTTTAGGGTAAATCAGATTACCCTCTTCATCCTTCTTGATGTGAATGTGACATGGCAAATCCAACACATCATTTCCGGCTTGATCTTTCACTTTCTTGGGGGTCCAGGGCCCTTTGGGCTTCCCCTTGAACTTTCCTTGAGTCACGGCTAAGGCTTCACCAGGAGCAGCTGGCTCGGCTTTGCGCTTCTGTTTCCGACTGGAATTCCCTCCCCCGGTTTCCTGGGCGACTGTTTTGTACTTGCCACTCCGGAGTCGGTCTTCTTCTTCGCCGTTAGTGTATTTGGTGGCAATCTCCATCATCCGAGTCAGGGACATATCCCCTGTCCGACCGAATTTCAGATTCAACTCTCGATACTTGACGCCTTCTTTGAAGGCACACACTGCTTGGTGATCTGACACATTCTCCACTATATGGTGCAACGTGATCCATCTCTGGATATAGTCTCTCAGGGTTTCATTCGGTTTTTGCACGTAATGCTGCAATTCTGTTAAGCTCGCTGGTCGTTTGCAAGTACCTTCAAAAGTCCTAACAAACACTCGGGCGAGTTCCTCCCAACTGAAAATACTGCCAGCTGCTAACTGGTTCAACCATGCTCTGGCCGAGCCTTCCAACATCAAAGGAAGGTGCTTCATGGCCACCTCATCATTGCGACCACCAATTTGTACAGCCACTCGGTAGTCTTCAAGCCAAGTGTCAGGCTTAGACTCACCAGTGAACTTGCTGACTCCAGTCGCCAACCTGAAGTTGGGAGGAATCACTGCGGCCCTGATGGCTCTGCTGAAACACTCGGGACCTGAAACGTGCACTCTGCTGCCAGTCAGATAATCTCTGTCATGGCCTTCTCTGTGTGCTCTGTTCCTGTCAACCAGACCTTGAACGAGAATAGATCTCGCATCAAAGCCCGGCTCCCTTGGGCCGACTGGTATTCTTCGCTCGCCGCTGTGAGGGCGCCTGTCATCATGCCGCCGAGGCACATATGACCCACCAGTTACTACCCAGGAAACTAGAAAGGGGAACGCAAGTTCAACGCATCTGTGGGAAACCCACTGCAAGCACTCGTCATCGAGCAGCCTGCCGCGGGGCGAAAACCCACAGACACCAAATACTTTTAGTATCAAACATACTAGAATTAATGGGACTCCAACAGGGCTCACGCAGGAGCAGCAAACCATGCCCACGCAGGGGCAGCAAAACATCCTGAGACGACGACGAAACCCAGCTTTAGCTCCAGATTGTAACCGAGATCTCCCATTAGTCCAGCATCTTCTCACCCAGCGTTGCGCAGATCCTCATCATGGCTGAAGCGCTGGCCTTCAACATCTTGGACCCTCGTTCCATCATCTCCCGATCCTCTCCATTCATCATCCCTTCCCAATAAGACATGAAGCCACATGCTAAAAAGCTCACAGCAAAAGGGGTTTTAAGTTTTTTCTGTTCAAAGGTAGCTTGGTTGCGACAATTCCAAATTGCCCAACAAATGGCCGCTAATCCGAAGGTGTAAAATCTTTCACCATCAGGGAGGAAAACATAACACCAGGAAAAAAGTGCCAAATATTGTTTGGGTATCTATGAGTACCCAACGTACAACCCACCGTCCTCCAGACCACTCTGGCTATAGGACATATAAAGAAGAGATGTTGAGAGGTCTTTTTGCCTCTACAAAATGAACATTTCAGATTTCCAGCCCAGCGCCTTCGCTTCATGACATCTCTTGTCAAGACAGCATCTTGAAACAGCTGCCAAAGGAATATTTGGATTTTAAGTGGAATCTTAGCTTTCCAAATCCACTTGTAGTTGCATCCAGCTAAATTTCTCTCAATGTACTCATACACTGATTTAGTTGTGAATTTTTTCTTTCCCCCCAGGGTCCACACAACTTGGTCCGAGCTCTCAGATAAGTGCCAAGAGGCAACTGTAGCTCTCAGCTCATCCCACTGAGCCACTGTGACGGAAAAAGTTCACCCCCACACCATTATTGAACTTAGCCACTGTGATATCTTGATCATTGCAAATGTTATATAGTGCAGGGTACTTCTGATGCAAAGGAGTTTCATTATTCAGAGGATCTTTCCAAAGTCTGGCAATATTAGCAGAATTCAGCTCAACTCCTCTCCCAGCTAGATAGTATTCTTTCACTTTCATAATCGCCTTCCAAATGGGCGAATCACTAAATTTGCACTTAACAGAGGCCACTGTGTCTTTATGCAAGTATTTAGCACGGGTAATGTCTTGCCACAGCCCTTGCTGCGTCTCCAGTTTCCACCACCACTTGGTGAGTAAACTGATATTTTGTTTCCGGAGGTCTTTCACCCCCAAACCACCTTTTTTCTTAGATCTACATATTCTAGTCCATCTCACAAGATGATATCTCTTACGACCATCATGCTCTTGCCAAAACAAACATTTACGGTGCTTGTCTAACTTTGCAATGACCATCTTAGGTAGCAAGAACATGGACATGTAGAAATATATGATGCTGGTAAGGGAGGAATTAAGTAGTATAAGCCTCCCTCCAGAGGATGCCGCATTACCAATCCAGGCTTCACAGCATTTCAGAAATCTTTCGTCAGCAAAATCCCAATGTAAACCCCGGAGAGTGGAGTAGCTAACAGGAACACCCAGGTATTTCATAGCCTATCTGGCAATTGAAAAGATCGGCATGAAATGCCAGAGTGTCATCGTCCCCTCCAATACACAGAATTTCGCTTTTCAGGAAGTTAATTTTAAGCCCCGACATGAGCTCAAACATGTAAAGTAACAATTTCAGGTTCACCGCAGCTTCTTTATCATGCTCAAAGCGGATGACCGTGTCATCAGCGTATTGAAGAATAGCCGCCCCATCTTCAATCAGGTCCGGTGCTAATCCATTGATTAGTTTCTCTTTCTGTGCATTGCGGATCATTTTTGATAAGGCCTCCACAGCCAGGTTGAACAAGAAGGGGGAATTGGGGTCACCTTGACGCACCCCTTTATAACTTTGAAAGTACGGGCCTTTCTCATTGTTCAGCTTAACACTAACAGTGCCATTGTGTAAAATACTTCTTACCCAGCCGCACCAAGTTGGGCTAAACCCCCGATCTCGGTGACAGGCCAGTAGGAAATCCCAATCAATTTTGTCGTAGGCTTTTTCAAAGTCTAATTTCAAGACTATACCCACCCTCTTCTTTTGATTTGTCTGATGTAACACCTCATGAAGAGATAGGATACCATCCATAATATTCCTCTGCTTGAAAAAGGCGTTCTGATGCCTACTAATCAGCTTGTCAGCATAGATTGCTACCCGATTATCCATTACTTTTGTAATCAATTTATAGGGACATCTCAATAAACAAATGGTACAATATTGCTGGATTTTACTAGCCCCCTTCATCTTTGGTATCAAGGTAATAGTCCCATGGTTTAGGCGAGCTATATCAAGTTTATTCGAGTGAAAGGCCTCAAACAGGCGCATGATGTCATTTTTGACAAACTCCCAGCAATGCATATAGAACTCAGCTGGGATATTGTCCAGGCCCGGGGCTCTATTGCTTTTCATGCCGAATAATGCTTTTTTCACCTCTTCTTCAGTGAATTTATTTGTGAGTATATTATCTTCCTCATTAAGTTTCTCTTCTTCTGACCAAGTATCAGGGGACACATGAAACATGTTACCTCTAGCAGGGCCAAAGAGGTCCTTATAAAAGGAAGTGGCATGAGCCAACAGATTTTGTGTGCCCTCAATAGTCACCTCTACCGCAGTGAACGAGTGAATGGTATTTTTCCGTTTTCTGCCATTCGCAATCCTATGATAAAAGGCTGTATTCTAGTCTCCTTTGAGCAACCATCGCTCATTGGATTGTTGCAACCAAAATAGCTCTTCCATAAACAATAGTTCATTCAACTCCGCATTCAGGCTAGTCCTTTTTTCATAGGCTTCTGGCTCAAGTGGTCCATCCTCTTCTAGCCTCTCGATCTCTTCTAGTTCTTCTTTGATGCATTTTTTCCACTTCAAGTGTTTCTTTTTTTATCCCACACAAAATCCCACCTAACTTGCCAACAGAGGGGATCACTACAGGAATCAGCTACTTTCGCATGGATGGCAGACGGCAAAGGCCTTTGCCATCTGCCGCGGATGGCAAAAGCCGCCGGCAAAGATAGCATCGGTAAAGACCTTCTTTGCCGTCTGCTTTCTGAAGCGGACGGCAAAAGGGCCTTTGCCATTAGCGGCTGACGGCAAAGAAAGCCGACGGCAATAAATTCACTGTTAGTCCGTTAGGTGGCTAACGACAGTCTTTGCCGTCCGCCAGCTGCCGGCAAAGAGCATCAGGCCTTTGCCGTCGGCCAAATGACGTCAGCTGGACGTCACTTCCCACCAAGGCTTTGTCGTCCGCCACTGTAGGCAAATGTGGTGATCCTTTGCCGTCTGCCACTGTAGGCAAACTGACCAAATGGGTCAGCTCCCAGGAAGCACAGGTGGCTGCCATGTGGCTTCTTTATCGTCCGCGGCTGACGGCAAAGAGCCCGTTGCCGTCGGTGGCAGACGGCAAAGAGCCTGCATTGCCTCTTTTTTCTGTTTTTTTTAATCCAACAATTTTCGCAGCAAATATATATGACATATATATATATATATTTCACAGGCTATTTCACAGCAAACATATGACATATCCAACACATAAGTTTCATCGTACATACATATATAGTTCCATCCATTCATACATAGCAAGTTGCACATACACATTGTTCCATCCATTCATACAATGCAAAGTTTCATCAAGATAGCAAGTTGCATCATAGCAAGCTAGAAGAATACTAGAAGAGAATGAAAGAAAAAACAAGCACTCCATCATAGCAAGCTAGCTTCCGTGAAGTGAATGAAATCTGCAAAATGGCAAATAAGAAAGTTAGAAAAAGGTGACTAGAAGAAGACTAGAAGAAGAAGTATATGTCATTTATGAGCTAACTTAGGTGAAATGGATCATTTATGAGCTAACTTATTTGAAATGGATCGTTTATGAGCTAACTAAGGTGAAATGGATCATTTATGAGCTAACTTAGGTGAAATGGATCATTTATGAGCTAACTTAGGTGAAATGGATCGTTTATGAGCTAAGTTAGGTGAAATGGATCGTTTGTGAGCTAACTTAGGTGAAATGGATCGTTTATGAGCTAACCTAGGTGAAATGGGTTGTTTATGAGCTAATTAACTTAGGTAAAATGCATCATTTTAGAGCTAACCTAGGTAGATGGGTCATTTTGGAGCTAACCTAGGTAAAATGGTTCATTTTAGAGCTAACCTCGGTAAAATGGATCATTTTGGAGCTAACCTAGGTAAAATGGGTCATTTTAGAGCTAACTTGGGTAAAATGGATCATTTATGAGCTAACTAAGGTAAAATGGGTCATTTTAGAGCTAACTTAGGTCAAATGGATCGTTTATGAGCTAACTAAGGTAAAATAGATCATTTTAGAGCTAACTTAGGTAAAATGGATCGTTTATGAGCTAACTAAGCTAATTATGCCATTTTTGACATAAGTAAGCTAAGTACATGTCATTATTGAGCAAACCTAGTTAACTAAGCATATTAGAGCTAACTTAGGTCATTTTGGAGGAAACAAAGCTAAGTATAGATCCTTTTAGAGCTAACTTAGGTAAAATGGATGGTTTTGGAGGTCAGTAAGCTTATTAAGTCATTTTGGAGGAAATAAAGCTAAGTCTAGGTCTTTATGCATTTGTTAAGCAAAACACTAGAGAAACTTACCATGATCATGGAGGTGTAGGAGCGGGCTACTAATAATCTCGATCACTATCATCAATAAATGCATAATCATCATCATCACTATCATCAATGACGTTCTCATAGGGTTCAGCGGCATCAACATGTGGAAGGCCACCTTGACGTAATCGGTCAAGCATTGACAGGTCATCCGCATCAGTAACCTCTTCTTGTTCCGGCTCTTGTTCCTCCTCCGGGGTGATGCCGGATTCACTGTCGCTGTCGACTTCAAAGTTTTGGGGTGAAGTATAGTGGTTCTTGAAATGTTTTTTTGGAAAGACGTGTCTCTTGGAAGAATTCTCCTTCATATGTGTCTGGGTTAATGTGAGGTTCATAATCCTCTTCCTTTGGGGGAGATAGTCTAGCACGTGGCGGCACTTCATAAACGACATCTCAACCTATTAGATTTGGATTAGTTTGGCAGGCCCACGATAGATAGAATACTTGGGTCGCTTGTTAAGCCATAATATAGACATCAGGAACATCTAAATGGGTGCTTTGTTTGATTTCAACTAGCCCTATATGTTCATGAGTCCTTCTAGTCTCCTTCGGCTGAAACCAATAACATTTGAAGACTACGACATTCGGTGGGTTTTCACCATAGAATAGAAGTTCATAAATTGCTTCAACTCTCCCATAATACTCGGTACCTCCTTCGCCGATAGCAGATACACAACAATTTGTAGACTTTCGGTCGGCCATAGATAGCTCTTTGCCATAGGTACGAAAGCGATACCCATTGATGTCGTATTTGTCAAATGAACGGACCTTATAGTCAAAACCATTAGCGACTTGTCTCAATTCGGCGTCCATAGACTCTGAATTAGCCTACAAGTTTAATACGGAAAGCATTGTTGCATTAGGCACAAATTAGCGAATGAAATGAAATGGTCTAATAGAAATTACCGTTTGTTTGAACCAAGAGATAAAACCGGGATAGCCGCCTCCTTGCTTTGCGAGAAGCTTATACTCTTCGACGGAATCCTTTTGGTTCACCCCTCCATACGAGAATATGGCGACGTATCGACTGTATGAAATATCCAGGAATAAGAGCAGTTCAAAGGAAATAGAAGTTGCGAAACAATGTACCGAGAACTTACTCGATGTACGGCCGCACTTCTGTCAGGTTGTTGAAGATATACAACGAAATGGTCCGTCATTCTTCGTTATCCAAAGATACTGGTTTCGAACCAATGGCTGGTGCGAGATTCCCTTTGAATAGGCTGAGGTTGGATCCACCCTTTTTAGGGTCGTCAGCATTGTACCGAGGCTTCGGATTATGCAAATGACGATTTTTGGCTTCGTAGTGTGCTGTCACGAAGTTTGCCGCCTCCTCAGTGATGAATGCCTCAGCCATCGATGCTTCAATTCTACGTTTATTTTTACATTTTTCTCGAAGCGTCTTCTGCATCCTCTCAGTTGGGTAGCACCAACGATTTTGCACGCCCCCCCCCCCAATCTTGCCTCGGTCGGGAGATGCAAAATCAAATGCTGCATTGGATTAAAGAAGCCCGATGGAAAGATCTTCTCTAACTTGCAGATCAACTCCGGCGCCAACTCTTCCATTTCTTCTAGCACGCCAGGCGATAGTTCTTTCGCACAAAGAACACGGAAGAAATAGCTGAGTTCTGCCAGTACTAGCCATTCATCCTCAGGGATGAAGCCACGCAACATCACCGGCATTACCCGCTCAATCCATATGTGCCAATCATGACTCTTGAGACCAAATATCTTCAATTTATCAAGACTCGCTCCCCTCTTTAGATTCGCTGCATACCCATCGGGGAACATCAACTGCATTTTCACCCACAAGATAATTTCCCTCATAGCTGGCCTTCCAAGATTGAACCATGCCTTTGGCTTCGTCCAGTTCTGCTTTCCTTTCGGTTCTTTCATGTTTTGTAACGGCCTATCACATAGCGCCTCCAGATCGACTCTAGCCTTAGTATTATCCTTTGACTTCCCATCTATGCCGAACAATGTACCAAAAAGTGCCTCGGCGATATTCTTCTCAGTGTGCATCACGTCGATGTTGTGTGGGCAAAGGAGGTCTTTGAAGTAAGGCAGATCCCATAAGCATGTCTTGTGAGTCCAGGCGTGTTTAGAATTATACCCCTTGAAGTACCCTGGACGCTCTGGATCTGGCTCGAGAGCGTTTAACTGATCCAGGGTCTGTTGGCCTGTCAACGCAGGTGGTGCAGAGTTTTTGACAACTCTACCTCTGATGAAGTTCTTCTTGTCTTTCCTGAACTTATGGCGAGGATCCAGGAACTGTCTATGCATGTCGAAGCAAGAAAACTTGCGGTCGGCCTGAAGCCAACGAAACTCAAGAGCTCCCTTGCATGTGGGGCACGGGAACCTTCCATGCACACACCAGCCAACGAATAGCGCATACGCCGGCAAGTCATGCGTCGAGTACATGTACCAGACATGCATTATGAAGTTCCGTTTGCTATAGGCGTCGTATGTCTTGAACCCATTATCCCAGGCTTCTTGCAATTCGTCCTTAAGCGGCTGCATGTACACATTCATATTTTTTCCCGGATAGTTGGGCCCTTGAATTATCAACGTCAAGAAAATGTTCTTCCTTTGCATAATCTGTCCAGAGGGAGATTGAGTGGAAAGACAAATACGGGCCAACAACTTTATTGGGTTGCCCACACTGAACCCATCCATGCTGATGCCGACTCGAGGATGCCTCGGATCTGCCGCTTTGTCATCATGTAATTCATCAAACTTCTTCCACGCAACACCATCCGATGTGTGTACCATCATCAGATTCCCATCTGCATCTAGTTCGGTTCTTTTGCCCGTTTTGTGCCATGTCATCTGTCTGGCCGTCTCTTCGACCATGAAAAGACGTTGAAGTCTTGGTACGATTGGCATATACCGAAGAACACTAACAGGGATTTTGGTCTGCGTCTTCTTACCCATACCGTTGTCTACCACAATATACCTGGAAGACTTGCAAATGGGACAATAGTTCAAGTCCGCATATTCAAGCCTAAATAAGGCACATCCTTTATAACAGGCATGTATCTTCTCATAGGGCATCTTCAGTGCACGGAGGATTTTGTCCGACTGGTACAGGTTTGCAGGCATTACATGGCCTTTGGGTAGAAAGCATCCAAATACTGTCATCATTGCGTCGTAGCATTCTCTGCCCAAGTTGAACTGAGCCTTCAGAGCCATTACTTGTGAGATGGCATCCAACTGACAAAGCTCAGTGTGCTCGTGGAGCGGACGTTTTGAAGACTCCAACATTTCATTGAAGGCCTTTGTATATTCCTCCATCTCCTCGTCCGAATCCCGAGCATCATCCAAGTCTTGCACCATGTTTTCCATCCCGGTACCATGCTCGTCGGTGCGACGACGAACCACCTCAGCTCGGTCACGTTGGGCAGACTCACCATGAAATGTCCACACCGTATAATTGGGCGTAAAACCACTCTTCTGCAGGTGTTTGCCCATTTCAGCCTCTGTCCTCTTTTCCCAATTGTCGCACCGGAAACAGGGGCACCAGGTTTTCCTCTGGCCATTTGCAAATGCGGCTTGCACAAACCCCTTGGTTTTTGTGAACCATTCGGTGCTCCATTTATTCTGACCAGTGTGACCGGTGTACATCCACGCACGATCACTCATCTTGACTTTCAGAGCTACTGGACACACAGCAAATATATATATATATATATATAATTCACCATGTATATATTCATCAGTTGATCTAGTTTGTCAATTTTATTACGTCCATGCAACCTACACTCTAATAGGTAATGATAGGTCCTAATCCCACCCGAGTATGTGTAGATTGGGTTCATTTTCCCATGCTATGCTCCGGATCTGACGCAAAATTTCGGCAGCACCTCCCCGCTGTTCTCCTGATACACGTCTCTGCAATAAACAGAGAGGATGTGTACCCGGAGAACAACAGGGGAGGCACTGACGAAATTTATGCATCGGATCCGGAGCAAAGCATATGGGAAAACGAACCCAATCTACACATACTCGGGCTGTCCATGGACAGCGTTGAACAATTCAAAAGAATAACGGTTATAAATATGCAAATGCATGCATATTTATATATGTAACCCTTTCGAACGGGAGACGCATAGTGGTTGCGCATACTGATGATTGACACCTATAGCTAGCAAGTTTCATCGGCGCGAAGACTGGAACAGAGAAAATGAAGGGGGAGGAGGAGATGTCATTTGTGCTCACCAACGAACGCAGGGGCGGAGCTCGTCGAACGCACGGGGAGGTCGTCAAACACCACACCCTCGCAGCGACGAAACAACTGCACATTTGAATCCACCCGATCAACACAAATATGTATGATGTTTTGCATAACAAAATCGAGAAATATACGACCTAACTCATAATTCACAAATATATGACCCCGTCGGCCTCTGGAAGGCCAAAGAGCACCTTTTCGGGAGGTGTCGGGGGTCGGGGTGTCGTGTCGGTGTCGGGGTGCCGTGTCGGGGTCGGGGTGCTGTTTCGGGGTCGGGGCGTCGAAGTGTCGTGTCGGGGTCGGGGTGTGGTGTCGGGGTCGGGGTCAAGGGGTTGGGGTGTCAGGGTGTGGTGTCGGGGTCATGGGGTCAGGGGGTCGGGGTGTTTCCTTCTGTCCTTCTTCTTCTTTCCTTCTCTTCTTCTTCTTCTTCTTCTTCTTCTTCTTCTTCTTCTTCTTCTTCTTCTTACCTTTCTTCTTCTTCTTTACTTCTCTTCTTCTTCTTCTTCTTCTTCTTCTTCTTCTTCTTCTTTTATTTCTTCCTTATTTTCCTTTTTCCTCTTCTTCTTCTCATCTTCTCCTCTTTTTCTTCTTCTTCTTCTTCTCCCCTCCTCCTCTTCTTCTTCTTCTTCTTCCCCTTCTACATATTCTTCTTTTCTTCTTCTTCTTTTTTCCCATGCACTAAATCTAACACTAACACATATCTAGCACTAAATCTAACACTAACAATTAAACGGCAAAAAAAGAAAAAACAGAAAAATAACGCACCGGAGCCGGCGGGGGCCGGGGCCATGCAGCGCTAGGGTGGCGGTGGCGACGGGGGCCACAGGGCTCCGGCCGGGGCGGTGGAGCTCAGGGGGAGGGGCGGTGAGCGGCGGCGCCGAGCCGGCAGGGAGGCGGGGGCGATGGGGCCGCGGTGGCACCGGGGCGGTGGGGCGGTCGGGCGGCGACGTGGTGGGGCGCCGGGGCGGCGGGGTGGTGGGGCGACGGGGCAAGCGACGGGTGGCGGGGGCGGCGGCGGGTGGCGACGGCGGCGGCGGGCGGCGGGGGCGGCGGTGGGTGGCTCTGGTCGTCGGGGAGGAGAGAGGGAGAGAAACAGAGAGATGGAGGGGCGGGGTGGGGCTCGACCGTTAGTTAGGCTAGTTCTTTGCCGTCCGCCCCACCTTTGTCGTCCGCTTTTTTTTCTCTTTGTCGTCTGCTAGCAGACGGCAAAGAGGGGCCGTTAAGTTTTTTCTAATCAGCTTGTTAGTGGGGGACACCTCTCTCTTTGTCGTCTGCCAGCTGACGGCAAAGATTCTTTGTCGTCCGCTAGCGGACGACAAAGAACTGGCTGATGGCAAAGACCAATTCTTTGCCGTCCATTTTCTGTAAGCGGACGGCAAAGGCAGACGGCAAAGAACTGGCAGACGGCAAATAAGCTAATTCCAGTAGTGGATATGGTTCCAAGAATATCTATCCAGAGGGTCAATTTTCCTTAAGAACTTAGGGGAGATTTTCTTTTTCATAGTTTCCTGAAGGCCTATAAAACCAAGGGAATGGTCTCTTATTAAATCTAAGAAGCAGGTAGTCATCCCCCTCTTCCCTGCTCCTCTACAGTTCCAGAATATGCCATTCATTTGATCATATTATTTTTTTCCCTCCTGGTAATCCTGCTAGGAGGCAATACAGGATTACCCTTTTTTCCTTTTGTAACATCATTATCTTTCTGGCTCATGGTAACAGGCCTGGATATAACCACATTGATTCTTTTTTCTCTTTTTTTCCTGGACCTGACCATAGTAAAACTCTCTTCTTCTATTTCACTTTCATCACCCCATCTCAAATTCAAAGAGGTCTGGTCACCTTTTGCATTAGTTAGCATCAAAGGTTTTTCTAACACAGAATTTAGATTTTCCTTCTCATTCTGAGATTCCATATTACGACATTTTTCAAGTTCTCTAAGCACATCAATGCGAGCAAAATCAGAATCAGGTATATTCACTCCCATCTTAATAGCTCTAAGCATTAAATCAGGGTTAGATAGAGTATCAAAGGAGTTTGAGTTCTGTTGTATACCTTCTAGGTTTCTCTTCTTCACAGCGGCCACCGCTCTGTCATCCATCCTTTCCATTTTACTCTGCACATTACGCAAGCTGAAGCGCAAGTTTTCTTCAGTGACCAGAGGAGGGGTAGGGATCACCTCTTCATCTGCATTTTCCTCAGGTAGCTCCACCCTGTACCCGTTACCCCCCTCGAGATCATCTTGTTTGTATGTTTCCATCAGACCATTCACCTGTGCACATGATTTTACAACATCAGAATAGGTTTTCTGCTCACACCCCCTTTTCTGATGGATGTCAGGGCTAACATTAGTAAGGTTACTCACTTTTTCTTCTTCAAAGCTTTGTTCCTGAGCCAGAGTCTCAAGAAGCAAAGTAGTGTGTAAGGACTCATCTGACTCAAAGCTTTCCTGTGACTCCCAAATAGTGTCAACCCTCTCACCCTTGGAAGTGGAAGGAGCCAGTCCAAGTCCAGGGGAGGGATTGTTCACTCTAGCTCCAGGAGTCCCCTGTTTAACCACCTCTTTTTCCATATTTCTCCCACGGTTCTGAGCAATACTAACAGTATCTTTCTCCCTGTTAGGATCTTTAACCAAGATCTGCTCCACTTCATAGTAAAAATCATAGAAATGTCCCCCCGGGACTGCTTCAGCAACAACAGGAATTTCCTCCACGTTTTTGCAGCCCATTTTTTACCCTAACAGAGTTGGGGAGATGCAGCGTGGCACTGTTAATTTCCAGGGGAACACCCACCAAAGATGTGACAAATGCAAGGTTCCTTTCACTCCTCTTGTCTAGAGGCACATTACTAACTTTCACCCAAGCTACTTCCATCACCCCCTTCACCCCAACAGCAGATGACCACTGTGTGGCATGAATCACAACACCACTTGTTTAAGGGTGACTTTTCCCACATAGCATATTTGAGCCACAGCCCTAGGATTGGGGAATCTCACTACAAACACACCAGGGCCTATAGCATGAGTTGAGCATCTCCAGCCCGTCGCAAGATAGTCACTCAAATCAAGTTCCATCTGGCGAGTGGAAGTTTCCCCCTCAACAATCGTCACAACAATGCTATTGGCCCTCTCTTTCACCTGACTAGCCATGCACGAGTCATGGATATAGTGGAAGCCCTGTCCCTTGGATTGAAATGCACACATGGGGGCGATGCACTCCCAAGGAAGGAACTCGACACAAACAGACGCCAGGTGCCCTAACTTATTGCAACGCTCGCAAAAAGCTTGAGGGCAACGAGCAGGATGATCCTCAGGTGATTTGCATATAGGACACAGATCTGAGTTCTTGGTAGGGTGCACCTGATTTGCTTTCCCGTGGGGACGCTTTTGTGGTGGGGGAGCGTGTTGATCTACGCCGGCATCGCCCGAGCCCGACGAGGCCGGCGTCTTCTGCACCCAGACTCCTCTGTCTTGGATCTCGCGGCGCCTCCCCGCCGCCTCCTCCCACCTGGAAGTCACGTCCGACTCCAACGCGCCCTTGGATGAGTTGGAGTTGGTGTGGCCTCCATCCTCGCCGCGCCTCCATGAGAACTTGCTTCGATCCCCCCACGGCCGTTGCCGCGTCCAGGGATCCGGCCCGACCCGCGCCCAGCTCGTCCTGTGCCGGCCGATTCGCGCCGCTCTCCGTGGTAGCCTCGTTCCCTCCATCGCCTTGGGAGACGAAGCAGCCACAACGGCGAAGGACCGCGTGTCTCCCCCCACTTTGCCTCTCCACCACCCAAACGACTCCAGTGGTTTCGATCTAGGGTTTCTCTCCGCCGACCAGAAGTGGGAGAAAGCAGATTCTAGGTCAAGCACGGGGCGGGGGGCGCTGTTTATACCTCCGACGCGGGGCTGGGGGTGGGAGTGGAGGGCTGGATTTCCCCCCACGTGTCTCTCATCCGCCATTGGCGGGCGGTAGGTGGATCTCGGGCCCGTCCCGAACCGGGTCGGCTCCGTTGTCTTGGTTTTTTCCTCCCGAACCGCCTCGCCTGAAACCGCCGTGGAACACGCCGGATTATTCGCCGGCGGCAGCCAATCGCGCACCCGCGCAAAGTGACACGGGAACGCCACGACGTCGCCGATGTCGACATGCTCCGCCTCGCGTAAGAAGCGCGCATCCACCGCAACACCTTGAGAATCCGATAGGACCAGGCAGAGTGCGTCTCGATGCAGCAGGAGCACGCCGTCGCGAAACGTGAGAGTGCGCGTCGCGAGATCGGCGGCGAAGGAGACCCGCCATCTCACATCCGCGTCGCCGCTGGAGTCGCCGCTCGGTCCGCCGCTCGAGCACGCCATCCCCCAATCTGTAGCTGAAAAATATGACTCCCTTCTGGGTTTGTCGTGTGCTTCTTGTTGTTGCACTGAAGTTCTTTGTACTTCAGACAAATTTAGTAACTGTGAGTGTACCTGAAAAACACTCCTTCAATGACTTCCCAGATGAGAAATCCTTTACAATAATACACATCAAATAAAGTGCCAGCACAAATTGGAGCACTGTAATCACCAGTGCATCTGTGGACACTGGTTTCTTGTGTGCAATGTGGCCAGAGGACGCGCATCAGATGCACCTATGGACGCACCCGTTGGAGCTTCTTCTTCTCACATGACCGACCGACCGGGCGCTAGCTAGCTTTTGGACTTTGCTCGTCGTTGCTTCTAGAGCGCAAAGACTTCCATGCTTGCAACCCAAGGCACTCGGATGCTTTCGCTTTCAGTCTCACCGAGCCGGAGCCAGAGCTCGTAGCAAAGCTGACACCTTCGCCTTCTAGTAGATCGATCCCAGCGTATCCGCCGCGGTCACCATCGGCAGATCACGAGGCCCCCCTGTGGCCCGGGTCCATACGCGTACGCGCGTCGTCGTCTCCATACGCTCGCCATCACCGCCTTTCCCTCCTCCCCGGCCTCCTCCTCAAGTACCAAATCGGCCGTCGCGCTCTCCACCACCACAGCCACCTCCCCCTCCTCCTCCTTGCACCGTCGCGTCAATCACGTAGCCGAGTCGACGTCGACGACGCGCGCGCCCACCCACAAGTGCGTCGGCCTCTCGCGCTCGCGCCGGCGCCATGCTGCAGGCGGGCTCGGAGCGGGCGGCGCCGCTCCCGGGCGCGGCGAGGCTGTGGGTGCCGGGGATGAGCCCCGTGGTGCCGGACGCTGGGGCGGGCGCGTCGGCCAGGGCGCGGGAGATCGCGCGGAGGCGGGAGGAGATGCTCGGCATGCTGCGCGACCTCCCCGAGGCCGAGTACGAGCTCTCCCTCACCGACCTCGTCGACAAGACCGCCGCGGCCGGGGCCAACAACGGCTGTGCGGCGCCGCTGCCGACCGAGAGGAAGGAGGCGAGCCCGAGCCCCAGCCCCAGCCCCTTGGGTCTGGCCGAGCGGTCCGCGTCCGGCGGGCAGGCCGAGCAGCAGCAGGCGGCGAGGACGACGGAGAGGAAGGGCTCCGCCTCCGCGAGGCGGCGCGGGGACGGCGGGAGCGGGAGCGGCCTCCGCAGCAGCAGCGACGGCGTCCTGCTCAACTTCTACATGCCGCGCTCCTTCACCCGCAGCTTCACCGCGCCGCGCCCCGCCCGCACCCCCTCCTTCTCCAACTCCGGCCGGGCCGCCAGCGCCATCGTCCCCGAAGACTGCAACAAGAGGTACTACTAATCCATTGACCAGTGTAGACCATACGCTCCCTGAACATTCCATTTCGATGCCATGGATTCTCGATCGATCGACCGGTGCGGTTAACTGCGGATCAATCACCACTTTTAATTACCAGAGTACGGCAGGGTGAACAAATTCATCCAAACACGGACGGACACAAAACCCCTCCATATCAACCTCGAATTCTCGATAAATAAGTTGGCCTATACAAAATCCCTCGTCGTGCTCTCGTTTGTCTAGTAATTGTGGATAATCATTACCACTCGATCGACGCGGTGGTGTATACTCTACCTAGTCATGCATAGGAATTAGGAACAAACAAACAATGAAGCATACATCAATCTCTCTGTTTCAGTGTTGACTGGCCGGCCAAATCAGGGCCGGCACGGCACGTCGGCACGCACGACAATTCCGAGGCGAATGTATGGGTAGATAGATAGATGCTGGGCACGTCAGTCATGGTGCATAGTCGAGGCGGTCAGGCAGTGCTGCTGATTTGTCCGCTCACCGACTGAAAATTATATCCTATTAGTTGCAGCTGTGAGGCGTTTGCAACTAGCTAGCTAATTAGCTTGATCCATTATACCCATACATCTGTGCGCCATAGGAGCTAGCTGATCGTGACACAGCCAGCCAACCACATGAGCGTGACCTGCCTGCTGCTGGGTGCAGTTCGCTTGCAGCTGCAGGTGTCGTGCTGAGCAGTGCAATCTGATTACTACTCTAATTACTACGTACTCCCTTAACTAAAACTTACTATGGATCGAAGAGAGTAGCACTTAATTAGAAGAATATCTTTAACCGTCAAAAAAAAATTAGAAGAATATCTGATCGTGCTAAGGAAGAAAATCTAATATGCGAATCCAGCGTAAATCTACTTTTGCGTGGAGAAAATCTGCACTTTCATCATGGCTTGCTTTCTTAATAACAGTCAGTGCGATGCTAAGCAGACTGATATGTATAGTCTAATATTGTGCGTGGTGGTGCAGGGAGAGAGACGGCGACACGGTCAGGTGCTGGCCGCTGCCGTGGGACCGGCGGTGGCGCAAGTCGAGCCGGCGGCGGCAAGACCCCGCCGCAACGTCCGGCGAGTTGTCGGCCATGCTGACGGCGGCGGACCACCCTGCTCCCGCGGACAAAGTCTGAAGACCTTTTCTTAGGTATCTATACAGTATGAGAAAAGAAGACAGGTCTGGCTGGGAGAAAAAGAAGACAGATCTACGGTACCAACTACTGGATGTGCACTCGATGCACACAAAAAAAAAACTACTGGATGTGCACGCGCGTTTCTGCGGTTCTGTACATACTACTTACTTCACACGCAATACTGTCTGGATGTTTTTAGTTTGTATGAGTGCGTTATAGGAGTACTACCATGGACTCCGTATATCTCGAGAACTAATTGCGTGTATAGAACAAAGGTGCTAGCTTTCCCAGGAAAAGCGATCTAGCTTTCCCAGGAAAAGCGATCTAGCTTTCCGCCGCCAGGGACTCGTGCTCCGCTGCGTTCTCTGGTGGCTCCCCTTCGTCGACGACCTCGGTCGTCGGCGGTGAGGGGGATCGCCGGTTTCACACGTGTAGATAATTTTAGACCAAAATAGCTTAGTTCTTTTAGGTTTTTCATCATCTTGGCTTCGGCGATGGCGGCGCTGAATAAGATTTCTTCAGATCCTACTTCGATGAGACGATTGGTCCTATCGTTGGGATGGATTTGGAATCCAGTCTGTTCAAGTAAGGATGGTGTGGCAGCGGCGGCATCCTCATGGTGGACATGTGTCCTTGGGCTCCGTCGTTGCGACGGCGTCTGCTCCAGCGTCGGCGCGGAGCTTGGGAGGTAGTCCAGGAGTGGATGCAGATTGTGGTCTGCATCGACGACATCTAGCAGACGGAATTTGTGTTAGGTTCGTGGTTGATTGATGGCAGGTGTGATTTCCTCCTTCGGCGTTATAGTCATGGTGGGTTGTCAGATCTGGAGTTTGATAGCGTGTCCGGAGTGTTGTCCCGGTCTGATTCGTTTAACGGCAATGGCTTCACTTTTTGGGGGGGGGGGAGGGGGGGCACCTTCAAGGTCCGAAAAGCTGCATATCAGTGATGGAGCCGCGTCGAGCTCGGGTGAGGAGGTGATACGTCATTCTATTCTTCGGTGGCTGTCGTGGTGGTGCCGGAGGCAGGTGATGGACGTTGGTGTCAAACTCACAGATGTTCTGCTGTCTTTTCGGTTTTGTCATGTCGATCCTTACGTGACTTGTACTTTGATCTTTATCATATGAATGAGACACGTATTACCATGAAAAAAATATCTAGGGCTGCGCTGCTTTATCAGCCGTGTGTTGTCCCCGTTATCACTTTTGCCAGGCATATTTTTCTTTTTTCGAAACAGAGGTATAAGATTTGCTTCATCTGCTAGATAAGGAGAAAATGAGGGAAATGCATTGAGCACCCAGGTGTCACGCACCCCTATATGAAAGTAGCATTGAAAGAATATCAGAAAAAGTTCCATAAAAATTCAAAATTTTGGATCAAACATGGGTCCCCGTTGCACACATGTGTTCATTTTCGTGGAAAATGGGTGCCCGTGGTATCCGCGGCGCTGGAACTGAACACCGCAGTTTCAGTTGTGACTCACGATACATCCATTTTTTTCTATACATACGATTTTTTGGTCTTTTTTTACTAACATTACCACGGGCACCCATTCTCCGCGAAACTGAACACGGGTGCACAAAGGGCGCCCTTGTTTCATATCCGAAAATTTCATATTTAAAAACATCCTGATATGTTTTTAATGCTATATCATCTAGGGGCGTGTGGCACCAGAGAGCCACAAATCATCTTCCAGTTTGTTTTGCAAGTGATCCAGAAGCACAACATTGTAGAAATTATGGTGGAAGCGTTCTACCCTCTCGAGAGAGGGCCGTGGGTATTTATTGATAACGATGGGGCTTATCCCATGAGCGCATACATAACTTGGAGTACAAGAGAGAATAGATAGAGATGAGAAGGTTTAAACTAGATACTAGTATATCTCTAACTAACTAACTCTATACCAGAATCATATGCGCCGGCCCATAGGCCTACATGAGATATTTCAACACACACCCTTAATCACAACTTGATCAAGTTGAGATTACGTCTAAATTTCTCAAAGCTCCTTGTAGGCAACGCCTTGGTGAAGCCATCTGCAATCTGATCTCCAGAATGAATAAACCGAACGTCCAACTCCTTGTTGGCAACACGTTCTCTGACAAAGTGAAAATCTATCTCAATATGTTTTGTTCTGGCATGAAACACCGGATTAGCAGAAAGATAAGTGGCACCAAGGTTACACATCATTAACAAGGAGCTTGCATTTGAACCGCTCCAAGTTCCTTCAGCAAGGATTGAAGCCAGATAATTTCTGTAGTAGCATTAGCCAGTGCCTTATACTCAGCTTCTGTACTAGACCTGGAGATAGTAGCCTGTTTCTTTGCACACCATGATATCAAATTTGGACCAAGAAAGACTGCAAAACCACCTGTGGACCGTCTGTCATCAACACTGCCAGCCCAGTCAGCATCAGTAAACGCACTGACAAGTGTGGATTGAGACTTACTGAATATTAATCCAACATTTACTGTATACTTCACATATCTCAAAATATGTTTAGCTGCAGTCCAGTGCGAGGTGGTAGGTGCATGCAAAAACTGACATACCTTGTTTACAGCAAAGGATAAATCTAGTCTAGTAAGAGTTAGGTATTGAAGTGCACCAATCATACTTCTGTACCGAGTACTATCTTCCTGACTTAGGATCTCACCTTCATACAAGGAAAGTTTCTCTGAACTAGATAATGGAGTTGGCGAAGGCTTGCAATCCTGAATTCGAACCCTTTTCAAGAGATCATTAGCATATTTTTCCTGAGACAAGACAATACCATCTTTGTTCCTCTTGACTTCAATGCCGAGAAAGAAGTTTAGATCTCCCAAGTCCTTCAAGGCAAACTCAGAGCCCAGGTCCTTTAGGAGTGCTGTCACTGCTTCATCAGATGAGCTTGCAATGATGATATCGTCAACATATATGAGCATCTACATTGTTATTTTGGACTTGTTGAAAATAAACAATGAAATATCATACTTGGAAGGAACAAAGCCAATAGCTTGCAACTTCATACTCAAGCGATGATACCATGCTCTCGGGGCCTGTTTCAGACCATAAAGGGCCTTATCAAGTTTACACACATGAAAAGGTGCATTCTTGTTTTCAAACCCAGGTGGTTGTTTCATGTAAACCTCCTCTTCCAGAACACCATGCAAAAACGCGTTCTGCACGTCCAATTGTCGTAGGCTCCATCCCCTAGACACAGCAACAGATAAAACCAATCTGATAGTAGCAGCTTTAACAACCGGACTAAAGGTGTCCTCGTAATCTATTCCATATCTCTGTTTAAAGCCTTTTGCCACTAGTCTGGCCTTATATCTATCAACCGTGCCATCTGCTTTCCTTTTAAT
The DNA here is from genome assembly GCF_018294505.1 of Triticum aestivum. NCBI lineage: Eukaryota > Viridiplantae > Streptophyta > Magnoliopsida > Poales > Poaceae > Triticum > Triticum aestivum. Next base: position 481,222,220 of record NC_057805.1, read on the forward strand.
TTTATAAACCCACTTACATTCTATCAAATTCTTACCTTGACCACGTGGAACCAAGTGCCATGTCTCTTTTTCCTCAAGGCCATATATTCTTCTTCCATGGCCTTCTTCCATTTGGGGTCTGTTAAGGCTTCATCAACCGAACGTGGCTCTCCTGTTGTACAGGTTAAACCAAATTTCAAAATATTTTTGTAATTGACAGGCTGAATTTTTCCTGTTTGAAGTCGCGTGCTGGTGCGTGTAGCGCCCCCTGGTCCGGGTGCAGAAGATCCCACACCCGACCGTGCAGGCCTGCGTGGTGGCGATCCCGAGGGAGATCCGTCGTCAGGCACATCAGGACCCGATGGAGATCCCCGACCGGACTGGACAGGCGAGGCAGCCACCACAGCGCCACCTGACGAACCAGCAACCGCGTCGCCATCTGGCGCGGCTTCGTCTGCATGCGCGGAGGGACCCACCACAGGCGCGTGAGTGGGGGACAGCCGTGGGCCCGCAGCACGCGTGGTGGGTGGAGAGTGGCACGCTTCAGCTCCGCGTGGGCCGTTGCCGCCTGTGCGTCTCGAGGCCGAGGCGGAATCATGCCGTGTTGGCGGCGGCGTATCTGCATGGGATCGCTCGCCTACGGATCCCAAGGCATGCACAGGCGAATCGTCCTCGTGTCGCGTGCATTCGTCCTCTTCTGGAACATGAAATATGGGCTGATATGCACTGTTTTGAGCACCATTTTCTGCACCAAAAATTCCTGTACTTTCTGCATCATCAACAGGATTAGTTTGAGAATTATTCATGTGATCAGTAGTATTATTTCCCCCTTGATCTAAGCCGGAAAGATGAGCAGGAAGAAGGAGAATTTCCTTTTGTAAGAGAGCGCCGGCGTTGGGATGGAGATCTCTGAAAGGAAAAATTGTCTCATCGAAAACGACATCACGGGAGATATATACCCGACCGGTGGAAACATCAAGGCACTTGACACCTTTGTGTTGGGGGCTATACCCGATGAACACACACTGTTTGGACCAGAAAGAGAGTTTTCTTGAATTATATGGCCGTAAGTTGGGCCAACACGCACACCCAAAAACACGGAGAGAAGCATAGCTTGGTGTAGTGTGTAGGAGACGTTCGGTGGGTGTTTCAAAATTGATAACTCGACTGGGCAGAATGTTTATAAGATGAGTGGTAGTGAGAAAAGCTTCATCCCAGAACTTGAGAGGCATAGATGCATTCGCAAGTAGGGACAAACCAATCTCAACGATATGTCTGTGCTTACGTTCTGCCGAGCCATTCTGTTGATGCGCATGAGGGCAAGAAACATGGTGAGAAATCCCTAATCTTTGGAAGAAAGGGTTCAATTTTTCATACTCACCACCCCAGTCTGACTGAATTGAGATAATCTTACTATTGAATTTTCGTTCAACTAGTGCTTGGAAATTTTGGAAGACTTGAAACACATCAGATTTATTCTTGATAAGATAGATCCAAGTATACTTGCTATAATCATCGATAAAGCTTACATAATACTTGTGTCTACCAACAGAAAGAGGTGCTTGCCCCCATACATCAGAAAATATGAGTTCTAATGGTTTGGAAGAAACACTAGTTGACACAGGGTAAGGAAGCTGATGACTTTTTCCTTTCTGACACGAATCACAAACTGTTTCATTGCTAGGCTCACCAACAAAAGGGAGCTTATTTTTCCTAAGAACACGATGAACAATAGTAAAAGAAGGATGCCCTAGACGATCATGCCACCTTGCCGAAGATAATGTGGTGACACCAAGACCTTGTTTATTGGAACTCCTAACACGGGGAATCAACGGATATAGCCCACCAACGCATCTACCTCTGTAGAGAATTCTCCTCGTTGCTTGGTCCTTAATCAAGAAGAAAAAGGGATGAAACTCAAGAAAAACATGATTGTCCAAAGCAATATGATGAACGGAAAGGAGATTTGTTCTAGCATGAGGTGAATAAAGAATTTTTTTAAGGTGAATAGGTCGGCTAGAGGTATGTAATACTGACTGACCAACATGATCTATTCTCATACCTGTCCCGTTTGCGCCATGGATCTGATCTTGCCCGCGATACTTGTCATGAACAGTCAGCTTCTCCAGCTCTCCTGTGAGGTGGTCGGTCGCCCCACTGTCGATGTACCAGTTTGTATCCACCCCGTATTGGGCAGCAGCAGCAACTTTTCTTCTAGTGCATCATCATCGAACCTGTACCAGCAATCTTTGGCACTATGGCCAAACTTACCACAGATCTGGCACTGGATGGGATCATTCCCCCTTGCATTGTTGTTGCCGGGTGCAGGGCCACCGGGGCCTCCTGGACCACCGGGACCGCCTGGTGCACCGCCTGATCGGGCGCCCTTGTTGTTGTTGTAGAAAGGACGCCCGCCGCCGCCCTACTTCTTCTTGTAGCCACCGTACCCGCCACCGTTTGGCTTCTGCTGCTGCTTGCCGCGAGGAGGTGGCGGACCACCACGACGTGCGGCTGTGTTAGCAGAGGACTTGAATCCTCCGCCGCCGGTGCCACCCGTGAAGAGCTCACTCGCTGATCAAAGTTGCAGATTTGCGAGTAGAGGAGGTCGACAGTGACTGGTTCGGTGCGGGCGTCCAGGGCTGAGACCACATAGTTGTAGTCGAGGTCCAGCCCCGCGACAATGAACGAGACGAGTTCATCTTCCTCCAGTGGCTTCCCGGCCGCAGCAAGTTCATCGGCGAAGCCTCGCATCCGGGAGAAGTACGCCGCAGCAGATTGGGTACCTTTCTGAGCATTGGCAAGGGAGATGCGAAGGTTATTGATGCGTGAACGGGAGTGTGAAGCAAACATGATACCGAGGCTTGTCCAGAGTGCGTGAGCAGTCCGGATGGAGGCGACGGAGACGAGCACATCTCTTGTCAGATTGTTCAAGATGTGCCCGAGGACCTGCTGGTCCTGCCTGACCCATGCATCATATGCTGGGTTTTGGATCGTCTCCTCCTTGCCATCCTTGTCCTTGACGACGGCGAGCTTCTCTGGCGTGGTGATGGAGCCGTCGAGGTAGCCATAGAGCCCTGCGCCGAGGAAGTGGGGGAGGATCTGCGCCCTCCACAGAAGATAGTTCTCCCTGGTCAGCTTCTCCGAGACCTGAGAACCGAGGCCGGAACCAGCTGGGGTTGATGATGAAGACGCCATTGGGTTTTGGTGTAGATGGGATTTTTCTAGGGTTCAGAACGTGGAGGAAGAGGATGCTCTGATTACCATGTAGAAATTATGGTGGAAGCGTTCTACCCTCTCGAGAGAGGGCCGCGGGTATTTATTGATAACGATGGGGCTTATCCCATGAGCGCATACATAACTTGGAGTACAAGAGAGAATAGATAGAGATGAGAAGGTTTAAACTAGATACTAGTATATCTCTAATTAACTAACTGTATACCAGAATCATATGCGCCGGCCCATAGGCCTACATGAGATATTTCAACAAACATCACAACTACTTGCGCGACAATACTTCCTAGTAGTTTCTTAGCACCCTCGGTAACCCAAAGTTTAGCCTCATCAACAACAAGTTTTAGGAGAATTGGCGGCGATGCACTGTTGTGGCGGAAAACACGAGTTTCTCTCATTTCAGGTTGTCCAAGAGACGAGCTTGGTGAGGGAGGTCATAGCTTGCCTATTGGGATTTCGCATGACAGGTCTCTTATCCAACCAATCCTTGACAGACTCCTCTAAGTGGCACATGGAGGTGTCCATGTACACAAGCTCAAGCTTCTTGATGACTGGTCTTCAAAGCCTAATAGTGCAGCAGCACTTGAAGAAAAGGTGAGCATCCGTTTCTTGCTCCCTTTTGCAAAGAGGACAAAGATCGCAATTTGCCCAACCATACCTCTCCAATCGATCGGCGGTTCAAATTCCATCTTGCAAAGCCGACCATGCAAAGAATTTGACCTTCGAAGTCGACCATACTAGGTGTGTGCCGTGGGTGTTGGCCTTCCGGCGTTTAATGTGTATTGTGGTTCTTCGGGCTTAGTCTAGCTAGGTGTTGTTTAGCTTTTCATCCGATTTTCCTCAATAAACCAAGTAACCCGTTTTTCCTTTCTGTTTTGGCACTCACCTTTATGCAATGTATTTCTGCTTTGGGGATGTTCTTGTAATCAAGGCTTTGCTGTTGTTGTTGTTGTTGTTGTTGTTGTTGTTGTTTTAGATGTTCTTCTAATCAATGGAATTGGCTACTCTCCAAGCAACGTATGAAAAAGTTACATCCTGCTTTGTTTGCTTACCAATTGCCAATTGTAACATCCCCAGCATCACACTACAGTAATCCCTTATGATCAGTGCCAAGTCATCTTGTTTTACAAAGCTTAATCATGTTGGGATGATATCTCAACTCAAGTCCCTTCTCTGAGTTCTATTCAAATTCAAAGTGAAATTTGAAGTTGCACAAAACTTGCTAGAAAAATGTTCATCATTTAGCCAAAATTCCATAACATTTAATTGTTAAGGAAAACAACATCACCATTGAGCTAAGATGGACAGTAGCAATTATTTCACTTCAACTTCAGCATTTTTTAATGTCATTTTAATTGTGAAAAATGTAAATGACATTCCCTAGCCTCCAAACTTTTTGTGGCACTGGCTAAAAATGCCTTGGATTTTATGGGCCCAGTTCCATAATTTATTTAAGATATTTGGATGCCCAATTAACTTCCTTTCTGTCTCTGTTTATTAAACAAAAAGAGAAAAGGGAAAGTAGAGGGGAGAGAAAGCCCCTGCCCCACTTGGGCTTCGACCCACCCAGCCAACCGACCCAGCCCAGCCAGCCCAACTCCCCCTCCCCGGTCGTCTCCCCAGTTCCAGCGACCGCATCGCTACAGGGGCGAGACCCCGCCGGATCACCTCGCCGGCATCGCCGCGAGAGGATAAGGCCTCCACCTCCCGCGACGCCTCGGGCACCTCCCCTCCACTCACTCGCCCCCTCGCTCTCCCTCTCACCCGGTTCGTCGTCCCTCCCCCTCTCAAACGACCTCGCCCGATCCCGGAGTATCCGCGCTCGCCGTCGTCAAGCCACTGCCACCGGCCACCCCGGGCTGCGTCACGGCATCCAGGCGCCTCGCCGCCGTCGTTTACTTCGTCTCCACCCTCGAGCTCGTCGCTAGGCCTTCGTCAAGCTCGCCTTCGGCCTCTTCTTCCCCCGCCATGGCGCCGCACCTCGTCGCTCGATCTGCGCATCTCGGCCACCCACGTCGTCCCCGAGCACCCCTTTTGGCCCCGCTGTGAGCCCCTCTTCTTCTCCCCTCACTCCCCTGGCCTCTTGCGCTACCATAGCCACCGCGCCGCCATGGCCGAGCTTGGCTCCGCCGAGCAGCTGGCCGCCGTCGTTGCCATGCTCGCCTGAGCACGGGAACGTGCTCAGTGCAGCCCGCCGAGGCCGCCCGTGCCGCTTTCCCACCTCGTCGACCCCCGTAGCGCGATCCCGACGAGGTCCCGAACGCCACCACCGCCTCCACTCGTCGCCGACGCCGTTTCCGGCAGCTCCAGCTCCGACCGGCCTCACCACGCGACGCGGCGGGATCTCCTCGTTCGAACGCGCCAAGTCCCAGGCCAAAAGACCCCATGTGCACGATTCCCGGCGAAGTCCGGCAAGCCCCGCCGCTGTTTTGGTCGCCGGCGGCGAAACCCCGCCGCCGCCGATGTGGCACACCTGGGGCCCGCCTCTGGGTCACTGCCCGTGGGCCCCCTGGCCCCAGTTGACCACGTTGACCGTGGTCAACTGTGCTGACTGGGCACACAGTGTCACTGACACGCGGGCCCCATCGCATATTTTGTTAAATAAACGTTTTTCTAAATAAAAATGATTAGTTAAGCTAAATAGTCACTGACATGTGGGGCCCAGCTGTTAATTAACCTCTTTTTAGTTAGTTTAAAGTTATGTTAATCCACTGTCTATGACAGGTGGGGCCCACTGGTCAGTTTGACCAGTCAGCGGGTCTGTTGACCTGCTGATGTCATGCTGACACTCTGCTGATGTCATAATTCCTTTTCTGTTAATATTAATAATTCCAGAAAATACTTTAATCTTTAAAAATTCATAGAAAATAAACCGTAGCTCGGATGAAAATGTTTTCTATATGAAAGTTGCTCAGAAAAATCCAACGAATCCGAATACGCGGTCCGTTCATCTGTCACATGCCCTTAGCATGCTGAACATGGAACATTCCCCCTCCGGTCATCTGTCTGACACAGGTCCGGAACCGGGAACACCTTCCCGGTTGAATTCCCCCTTCACCTATATCGTGTAGCCATACGTTAGGCCACACCCGGCACATCATATTGCCACGTTATGCTTTGTGATGCTATGTTTGCTTTATATTTACTGTTTCTTCCCCCTCTTCTCTCTGGTAGACCCCAAGACCGATGCTGCCCCTATGATCGACTACGTCGACGACGACCCCTCCTTGCAAGAGCAACCAGGCAAGCCCCCCCCTTTGATCATCCCGATATCGCCCATTCCATTCTCTCATGCTTGCATTAGATTTCGCTACTGTTATTGTTTGCTCCTATTCTGATGCATACCCTCTTTGTAACCTGCTCATTGTACCCTGCCTGCTTATCCTAAAACTGCTTAGTATAGGTTGGTTAGTGATCCATCAGTGACCCCCACCTTGTCCTTGTTGCCCCTGCTTCATCATTGAAGACCCGATCTACGGGATCGAAGACCAGGCCCCGGCACCGCACATCACTTTCCCCTTAGTTGCTCGACACTACTGGGTTACTATCGAGTGCCGAGGGTGAGACCTCTACAGCACTTCTGATGTTAACCCTGTAGTGTAGCTATTCGGTCATGGTCATCGAGGGTGATTCTGCCTTAACCACTTCCGATACGACTCTGTCGTGCAACCCCTCAAGTGTGAACCTCGGGGGTGATTCCTCTTACGTTCACCTTGATGATTACATCAAGTGGAATCCGTCAAGGGTGATTCCTCAGGTTTTCCTCTTGGTGTTAGACACACGGTTACTATGGTTACTATGACTTTACACTGAACCATGTTACTAAAGACGGGTCGACCCTGAGGGGTACCCGCGCGAGCATAATTGCGAGTGATGTGGAGTCGGGTTGACCTGGAAGGTGCCCGCGAGATAATTACGAGGCGTGGCCGGGCATTCCTAGCCCTTGCCGCAAGTCCTCGAGACGGGGCGACGGGGTCACATCTTTCGTGAGTCTCTGCTTGTTACCGCGCGTTCCTAATCCACTACGATGTGGATATTCTATCCGAGGGGCCTCTGGCCTGATAGCACTAACCATCACGTCCACTACGATGTGGATATTTGATCCGAGGGGCCTCTGGCCTGATAGCACTAACCATCACGTGGGCATAGTATGGGCGTTCTGCGTCGTATGCATCAGCCGAAGCTTAATAGACGTCATGCGACTGAGCGGCGCGCGCCGGGTTGGACTGGTAAGCTCCCGCCTTTTTTAAGTAGGTAGCTAGGTCTGCTCACCGGCCGCCCACGCAACGTGCAGGAGTTCCCGGGGCGATGGCCCATGACCCCTGGGGCATAGGTTTAGTCCGGCGTGCTTGACCTCTCTATTAAGCCTAGGTCGGGTTGCGGCGTATTGTTTGGCCGAGGCCGGGCATGACCCAGGAAAGTGTGTCCGGCCGGAGTTAATCGAGCGTGGTGGGTAAGTTGGTGCACCCCTGCAGGGAAGAAAACATCTATCGATAGCATGTCCTACGGTAACGGAAACTTGGAGTTGTATCCCGATCGATACAACTAGAACTGGATACTTGAGATGAGACATGGATATGAGAATTGGATTATGATTGGAACTGGATAGTATGGCTCTGGGATTGCTTTCTCGCAGGGAGTCAAGAAAGGATCTCTGGCCGAGGTTGATAACACTTCTACTACTTTACTTTATGCTATCCTACTCCCTCCGGTTGCTGCAAGATGGTGGTTTCCAGAAGATGCTAGTCTTCGATAGGCTTGGCTTTCCCCTTCTCTTCTGGCATTCTGCAGTCCAGTCCACAGATACAACCCTTTTCATTGATATCGTTGCATACGTAGTGTAGATCCTTGCTTGCGAGTACTTTGGATGAGTACTCACGGTTGCTTTGCTTCCCGTTTTCCCCCTTTCTTCTTCTTTCCGGTTGATGCAACCAGATGGTGGAGCCCAGGATCCAGACGACACCACCGATGACTACTACTACCCCGAGGGTGCTTACTACTACGTGGAGACCGCCGACGGTCAGGAGTAGTTAGGAGGCTCCCAGGCAGGAGGCCTTGCCTTTTCGATCGTTGTTGTTTTTGTGCCAGCCTTCTTAAGGCAAACTTGTCTAACTTATGTCTGTACTCAGATATTGTTGCTTCCGCTGACTCTTGAGTATTCGAGCTGATGTATTCGAGCCCTCGAGGCCCCTGGCTTGTAATATAAAGCTTGTATTATTCTAATTTGTGTCTAGAGTTGTGTTGTGATATCTTCCCGTAAGTCCTTGATCTTGATTGTACACATTTGCGTGTATGATTAGTGTACGATTGAATCGAGGGCGTCACACCAATGCGGTGCTAAGAAGGCTAAAAGAGTCTAATATTGTGCGTCGTGTGAGGTGTTGGCCACTGTCGTGGCGGGAGTCGAGTCAGCGGTGGCGAGCCTGGAGGGGGCAAAGCACTTTGCCCCTGCAAACTGAAGACTTGGTGAGGCTCTAAACAGAGGCCTGCCACAGATTCTTCTTATGAAGAAAATGGAAGAGAGATATGGACCACTGATGTACGTATGTGTCTCGTTCATATCAAAAAGAACATAGTATAAGCCACATACACACCAACGTGGCAAAACTGAAAGGAAAACGTTCCCGCATCGGTCGCATCACGGGCGTGGGATCAAAAGAGATCATGCCGGCCATGAGGGGTCACAAGCTGGCCCTCTTTTTTTGTGGGGCCCAAGGCTGCTCTCTACCTTATCTCTTCTTTTCCCTACCTTATCCTCTCTCGTGTCGCCCTCCTCCTCTCATCCTTTCCTCTTCACCCCTGTCGCTCTCTTCCTCCATGGCTCCTCTCCATGCGTCAATGCCCCTGCCGCCATTTTTGTCTTCTCGTCCTAGTCCCTCCTTCGTAGCACCATGCCCATGGATTCCCTCCTCTAGTCCTCTGTACATGTATGCCCGTGCCCCCATGGTGTCGATGGCGCTACGAGAAAGCTCCCTGGGTGTCAATGGTGTTGCTTGCATGGGACGCGTGGCGGTGGCGCGAGGCCGTTGGCGTCGCCGTGAGCGGAACACCACTGCTACGACCAACAGTCCACGATGCTGCAACCAGCGCCCTACGTTGCTACGACCAGCGTCCACGTTTGTTACGACCGATGCCATGGATGCTGGAAAGCCTTCCGGCAGCTTCGGTGCTGGGGTAAGCCACGGTGGGTGGCCGTGCTGCAACCGGCTCCCGGGGATGCTACAACCGGCGAGACGAGGTGCTGGAAGCCTGGAATGGGCTCGTGGTCATGCTGCAATTGCTTGCGGACCGAGCCATGCACATGGCGATGCTAGAAGCGGCGAACACTTTTGCTGGAACCGGCGCGTGTACGTGCTACTATGGCGTGCCGGAAAAAAGCTGCAATAGCTCACGACGAGCTAATGATGGTGCACGGGAGCCATGCTAGAACCGTGTATGAAAAAGCTGGAGCCGGCGCGCGGCCGTGCTACTAAGGCGTGCCGGAAATGCTGCAATTGCTCGTGGCGAGCTAACGATGGCGCACAGGAGGGATGTTGGAACAGTGCACGAAAAAGCTGGCACCGGCACACGGCCTTGCTAGTATAGCATGTAGGAAATGCTGCATAGCTCGCGGTGAGCCATGACAGGGAACGCAGATTTTTGCTGCAACCAGCACGCGGCCTTGCTACTACGACGTGCCGAAAATGCTTCAACCATGGCAGCAGAAGCTGGAAATGCACCGACGCCTATGCTGCAACCGTCGGAGCAGGGGAGAGCAAGGGAGCGAAAGGCATGGCACGCTGCACAGGTGCTGCAGGCGAGCCGACAGGGTCTCTCTTCGGAGTTCGGCGCACATCCATTCATCTCCGGCTCGTGCAAGCTGGAACAAGAACATGAGAGGAATCTCTCTCTCTCTCTCTCTCTCTATATATATATATATATATATATATATATATATATATAAACACTATTCTAATCACGGGATCAGAATAATATTCTGATCACAACATGAACTTCCCGAGTAACGCGCCTGTCCTTCCCCGAGTACTAGGTTGAACTTCAACTAAAAGGTGTCCAAATGAGGCTTGCGATATACCGTTGGAAAGCTATGGACACTAGTATCATGACCCAAGTTAATTTTTTGGCAAAATGTAAGCGGTTTAAGAGCAGTTTTGAAAACCGTTTTTTCTTCGTACAAAAAACGTGAATCGTATTTTCGATCACATTTCTAAACCGTTTATCGGAATGAGGTAAATAATATGGCGTTCGAAAGCTGCTGCAAAACCGCTCCTTCAACATGTTGAAAGTTTTCTCTAATTCCCTATGGATAAATAGTAATTTGGAAAATCATAAAATTTCACAAACCGAACAACCGAGTTTGTATTTTCAATGTAATTTCTAAATGGCTAATCCAATTGAGACAAATGATATGGCATTGGAAAGCTTGTGAAAATGCGCTGCTTTTTCATGTTGAAGTTTTTTCTAATTTTGAACGGTTTAAAAGTAATTTAGAAAACGGTACAAGTTCCATCGAGTTTGTATTTTCAAGTTAATTTTTTGACCGTACGTCCGAATGCAACAAATGATACGGCATTGGAAAGCATGAGGAAATGCGAAACTTTTTTGTATATATTGTTTCTCTCAATTCCTTACTGTTTTAAGTCAATTTTGAAAATGGCTAAAAACGTATTTTTGCCGTAATTTCTACAAACTTTATCGGAATGGGGAAAATAATATACCGCTGCAAAGCTACGGAAAATGCGAAACTTTTTCATGTTGATGGTTTTCTTTGATTCCTAGCCGTTTTAAGTAATTTCAAAAACAGCGAGATCATGCGTTCTGACTTTATCGCGAATCGAATTCTTCGAAAATGCACTGCGTGAAGAACTTGAACTTCTCGGCATGTCTACCTGAACTTCACTCTGTTTTTCATGTGTTTTTTTTGCTCGTAGATCTCCATCCACTGCTAGTATCTCTCCATCCATTCACCGGAATTGAGCAGGTGATATACCGATGGAAAGCTGCTGTAAACACGCAACTTTCCCATGTTGATCATTTTTTTCATACTTGCGACGATTTTAAAAGTTTTTCATCTAAAATTCATTCAGCGTAGTAGTTGAACTTCCTGCTGTTTTCACGTTGAACTTCTGTGACGTATTTTTGTTTGTAATTTTCTCATCCATTCGTTAATGTTACACAAATGATATTCCTTTTGTACAAACGTCTCTCACAATAATTTTTTTAACTTTCTCCGACCGAGGACTTGAACTTACACAAATGATATTCCTGTCGTTTTGAGGTAAATTAGAAAATGGCGAGATCATGATTTCTGCGTTCATCACGAACGGGAATGCACTGCGTGAAGTAGTTGAACTTCTAGGGCATGTCTGTTTGAACTTCACTCTGTTTTTGACGTGCTGTTTTTTGCACTGCGTGAAGTAGTTGAACTTCTGGGGCATGTCTGTTTGAACTTCACTCTGTTTCACTTTATTGTATTTTTCTTATACGAAACACACACCATGCAGTACGTGAACTTCTGGATGTTATCACTTTGAACTTCTCTCTCGTTTGAGTGAATTATTTTAAAACACAACAAACAACATCTTTTTATGTATTTTGGACATCTAAATACACGGTGAACCTCTCTCACAAGAATTTTTGAACTTTTCCTCGCCAAGCACTTGAACTTCTAGCAACCATTTTTTTCATTTATGAGTTGTTTGTAAAAGTGCAAAAAAAGGAGTTGTGTTCTTTATTTTTTGAACAGGTAAATCCTAGGTTTTAATAAACTCTGAACTTCTTTGTTATTTTTATATTTTTTAGTAAATAATTGTATTCGATTTTTATACGGAAAAAATCGAACATGGAAATACAACGTGAACCTCTCTCGCAAGAATTTTTGAACTTCTCCGGACACATCACTTGAACTTCTTTCAACAAACCTTTTAAGCTTTTATTTTTTTCTATACTTTTATTCTCACCTTGAACTTCTGTCACGTATTTTTTGTTCAACCTCACTCACAAGAATTTTTGAACTTTCTCGGGCCGAGCACTTGAACTCCTAGCAACAAAAATTTTAGACTTTGCCTTTTTATTCTTGTTTGCTCATACGAAATGCACACCATGCAGTACTTGAACTTCTGGCTAATATCAATTTGAACTTCTGTCTATTTCGCTTTAGCAACGGAAAACATTTGAGTTTTTTATAGACATCGAACCGCTACAACTTTTTTAATTGAACTTCTTTGTGTATTTTTTAGAAATGCGAAAATTGGAGTTTAGTTAGAAAGATCAAACTTCTTCGTTATTTCAAATTGAACTTATTGGTATTATTCTTTACTAATGAGAAGACCTGAGTTTTTTATATACATTGTTAAAATTGAACTTCTTGGTTTAATCTTTAGTGAGAAAATTTGAGTTTTCTATAAGCATCAAACAGCTTCATGTTTTTTAATTAGGACTTGTTGGTGTTATTCATCGGTAACAGAAAAAAATACTAGTTATGTTATAAATATCGAACCGCTCAATTATTTAAATTTGAACTTCTAGGTCTTTTTTTAGAAAAGGGAAAATCCATTTTTATAAATGTTTTGAACTATTCGGTTTTTTAATTTGACCTTATTGGCATTGTAATAAACATTGAACTTCTCCGCGATTTAAATTTGAACCTCTAGGTTTATTATAGAAACGGGGAAAAACATTTTCTCTATAAATTTTGAACTGCTCTATTTTTTATATTGGCCTTCTTGGTGATGCTTGTTTTCTTCTTGGTGTATAAACGTCGAACTACTCTAATATTTGAAATTGAACTTCTGGGTTGTTCTTTAGTAACGGAAGAAATCTGAGTTGTGTAATATGTTGGAAATATTCCCTAGAGGCCATAATAAAATGGTTATTATTATATTTCCTTGTTCGTGATAATTGTCTATTGTTCATGCTATAATTGTGTTATCCGGAAATCGTAATACATGTGTGAACACATAGACCATAACATGTCCCTAGTGAGCCTCTAGTTGATTAGCTCGTTGATCAATAGATGGTTACGGTTGCCATGGACATTGGATGTCATTGATAACGGGATCACATCATTAGGAGAATGATGTGATGGACAAGACCCAATCCTAAGCATAGCACTAGACCATGAGATCGTGCAACTCCCGGATACCGTAGGAATGCTTTGGGTGTACCAAACGTCACAACGTAACTGGGTGGCTATAAAGGTGCACTACAGGTATCTCCGAAAGTGTCTGTTGGGTTGGCTCGGACCGAGTCTGGGATTTGTCACTCCGTATGACGGAGAGGTATCTCTGGGCCCACTCGGTATTACATCATCATAATGAGCTCAATGTGACTAAGTAGTTAGTCACGGGATCATGCATTACGGAACGATTAAAGTGACTTGCCGGTAATGAGATTGAACGAGGTATTGGGATATCGACGATCGAATCTCGGGCAAGTAACGTACCGATTGACAAAGGGAATTGTATACGGGATTACTTGAATCCTCGACATCGTGGTTCATCCGATGAGATCATCGAGGAGCATGTGGGAGCCAACATGGGTATCCAGATCCCGCTGTTGGTTATTGACCGGAGAGTCGTCTCGGTCATGTCTGCGTGTCTCCCGAACCCGTAGGGTCTACACACTTAAGGTTCGGTGACGCTAGGGTTGTAGAGATATTAGTATGCGGTAACCCGAAAGTTGTTCGGAGTCCCGGATGAGATCCCGGACATCACGAGGAGTTCCGGAATGGTCCGGAGGTAAAGATTTGTATATAGGAAGTCCAGTTTCGGCCACCGGGAAAGTTTCGGGGGTCACCGGTATTGTACCGGGACCACCGGAAGGGTCCCGGGGGTCCACCGGGTGGGGCCACCTATCCCGGAGGGCCCCATGGGCTGAAGTGGGAAGGGAACCAGCCCCTGGTGGGCTGGTGCGCCCCCCATGGGCCTCCCCCTGCGCCTAGGGTTGGAAACCCTGGGGGTGGGGGCGCCCCACCTGACTTGGGGGGCAAGTTCCCCCTGGGCCCCCCCCTCCTTGAGATTGGATCTCTAGGGGCTGGCGCCCCCCCCCCAGGGCCCCTATATAAAGAGGGGGAGGGAGGACTGCGCACCCAAGCCCCTGGCGCCTCCCTCTCCCCATGTAACACCTCTCCCTCTCGCTGAGCTTGGCGAAGCCCTGTCGAGATCCCCGCTGCTTCCACCACCACGCCGCCGTGCTGCTGGATCTACATCAACCTCTCCTTTCCCCTTGCTGGATCAAGAAGGAGGAGACATCTCTCCCAACCGTACTTGTGTTGAACGCGGAGGTGCCGTCCGTTCGGCGCTAGGATCATCGGTGATTTGGATCATGACGAGTACGACTCCATCAACCCCGTTCTCTTGAACGCTTCCGCTCGCGATCTACAAGGGTATGTAGATGCACTCCTCTCTCTCGTTGCTAGATGACTCCATAGATTGATCTTGGTGATGCGTAGAAAATTTTGAATTTCTGCTACGATCCCCAACAGTGGCATCATGAGCTAGGTCTATGCGTAGTTTCTATGCACGAGTAGAACACAAGTTGTTGTGGGCGTTGATTTTGTCAATTTACTTGCCGTTACTAGTCTTATCTTGATTCGGCGGCATCGTGGGATGAAGCGGCCCGGACCGACCTTACACGTACGCTTACGTGAGACAGGTTCCACCGACTAACATGCACTAGTTGCATAAGGTGGCTAGCGGGTGTCTGTCTCTCCCACTTTAGTCGGATCGGATTCGATGAAAAGGGTCCTTATGAAGGGTAAATAAAAATTGGTATATCACGTTGTGGTTTTGGCGTAGGTAAGAATCGTTCTTGCTAGAAACCTATAGCAGCCACGTAAAAGTTTGCAACAACAATTAGAGGACGTCTAACTTGTTTTTGCAGCAAGTGTCATGTGATGTGATATGGCCAGAAGGATGTGATGAATGATATATGTGATGTATGAGATTGATCATGTTCTTGTAATAGGAATCATGACTTGCATGTTGATGAGTATGACAACCGGCAGGAGCCTAGGAGTTGTCTTAATTTATTTATGACCTGCGTGTCAACTGAAACGTCATGTAATTACTTTACTCTATTGCTAACCGTTAGCCATAGTAGTAGAAGTAATAATTGGCGAGACAACTTCATGAAGACACGATGATGGAGATCATGATGATGGAGAGCATGGTGTCATGCCGGTGACGATGATGAACATGGCGCCCCGAAGATGGAGATCAAAAGGAGCAAAATGATATTGGCCATATCATGTCACTATTTGATTGCATGTGATGTTTATCATGTTTTACATCTTATTTGCTTAGAACGACGGTAGCATAAATAAGATGATCCCTCGCTAAAATTTCAAGAAAGTGCTCCCCCTAACTGTGCACCGTTGCGAAGGTTCGTTGTTCCGAAGCACCACGTGATGATCGGGTGTGATAGGTTCTAACGTTCGCATACAACGGGTGTAAGCCAGATTTACACACGCAATACACTTAGGTTGACTTGACGAGCCTAGCATGTACAGACATGGCCTCGGAACACAAGAGACCGAAAGGTCGAACATGAGTCGTATAGCAGATACAATCAACATGAAGATGTTCACCGATGATGACTAGTCCGTCTCACGTGATGATCGTACACGGCCTAGTTGACTCGGATCATGTATCACTTAGATGACTAGAGGGATGTCTGTCTGAGTGGGAGTTCGTTAATAATTTGATTAGATGAAATTTATTATCATGAACTTAGTCTAAAATCTTTACAATATGTCTTGTAGATCAAATGGCCCACGCTAATGTTGCCCTCAACTTCAACGCGTTCCTAGAGAAAACCAAGCTGAAAGACGATGGTAGCAACTACACGGACTGGGTCCGTAACCTGAGGATTATCCTCATAGCTGCCAAGAAAGCATATGTCCTTGAAGCACCGCTAGGTGATGCACCTGTTTTCCCAGCAACTCAAGACGTTCTGAACGCCTGGCAGTCGCGTAGTGATGATTACTCCCTGGTTCAGTGCCGCATGCTTTATAGCTTAGAACCGGGGCTCCAAAAGCGTTTTGAGCAGCACGGAGCATATGAGATGTTCCAAGAGCTGAAAATGGTATTCCAAGCTCATGCCCGGGTCGAGAGATATGAAGTCTCCGACAAGTTCTACAGTTGTAAGATGGAGGAGAATAGTTCCGTCAGCGAACACATACTCAAAATGTCTGGGTTGCACAACCGCTTGTCTCAGCTGGGAGTTAATCTCCCGGATGACGCGGTCGTTGACAGAATCCTTCAGTCGCTCCCACCTAGCTACAAGAGCTTTGTGATGAACTTCAATATGCAGGGGATGGAAAAGACCATTCCTGAGGTATATTCAATGCTGAAATCAGCGGAGGTGGAGATCAAAAAGGAACATCAAGTGTTGATGGTGAATAAAACCACTAAGTTCAAGAAAGGCAAGGGTAAGAAGAACTTCAAGAAAGACGGCAAGGGAGTTGTCGCGCCCGGTAAGCAAGCTGCCGGGAAGAAGACAAAGAATGGACCTAAGCCTGAGACTGAGTGCTTTTATTGCAAGGGAAACGGTCACTGGAAGCGGAACTGCCCCAAGTACTTAGCGGATAAGAAGGCCGGCAATACCAAAGGTATATGTGATATACATGTTATTGATGTGTAGCTAACCAGCGCTCGTAGTAGCTCCTGGGTATTTGATACCGGTGCGGTTGCTCATATTTGTAACTCAAAGTAGGAGCTGCGGAATAAGCGGAGACTGGCGAAGGACGAGGTGACGATGCGCTTCGGGAATGGTTCCAAGGTCGATGTGATCGCCGTCGGCACGCTACCTCTACATTTACCTACGGGATTAGTTTTAAACCTCAATAATTGTTATTTAGTGCCAGCTTTGAGCATGAACATTGTATCTGGATCTCGTTTAATGCGAGATGGCTACTCATTTAAATCTGAGAATAATGGTTGTTCTATTTATATGAGAGATATGTTTTATGGTCATGCCCCGCTGGTCAATGGTTTATTCTTAATGAATCTCGAATGTGATGTTACACATATTCATAGTGTGAATGCCAAGAAATGTAAGGTTGATAATGATAGTCCCACATACTTGTGGCACTGCCGCCTTGGTCACATTGGTGTCAAACGCATGAAGAAACTCCATGCAGATGGACTTTTGGAGTCTCTTGATTATGAATCATTTGACACGTGCGAACCATGCCTCATGGGCACAATGACCAAGACTCCGTTCTCCGGAACAATGGAGCGAGCAACCAACTTATTGGAAATCATACATACTGATGTGTGCGGTCCAATGAGCGTTGAGGCTCGCGGTGGCTATCGTTATGTTCTCACCCTTACTGATGACTTGAGTAGATATGGGTATGTCTACTTAATGAAACACAAGTCTGAGACCTTTGAAAAGTTCAAGGAATTTCAGAGTGAAGTTGAGAATCAACGTGACAGGAAAATAAAGTTCTTACGATCAGATCGTGGAGGGGAATATTTGAGTCATGAATTTGGCACACACTTAAGGAAATGTGGAATTGTTTCACAGCTCACGCCGCCTGGAACACCTCAGCGTAATGGTGTGTCCGAACGTCGTAATCGCACTCTATTGGATATGGTGCGATCTATGATGTCTCTTACCGATCTACCGCTATCATTCTGGGGTTATGCTTTAGAGACTGCCGCATTCACTTTAAATAGGGCTCCATCGAAATCCGTTGAGACGACTCCGTATGAATTATGGTTTGGAAAGAAACCTAAGCTGTCGTTTCTTAAAGTTTGGGGATGCGATGCTTATGTCAAGAAACTTCAACCTGAAAAGCTCGAACCCAAGTCGGAAAAATGTGTGTTCATAGGATACCCTAAGGAAACCATTGGGTATACCTTCTACCTCAGATCCGAAGGCAAGATCTTCGTTGCCAAGAACTGGTCCTTTCTGGAGAAAGGGTTTCTCTCGAAAGAAGTAAGTGGGAGGAAAGTGGAACTTGATGAGATGACCCCTCTCAAACCAGAAAGTAGCACACCACAAGAAAATGTTTCTGTGGTGCCTACACCGACTAGAGAGGAAGTTAATGATGACGATCATGATCAAGTTACCACTGAACTTCGTAGGTCCACAAGGACACGTTCCGCACCAGAGTGGTACAGCAACCCTGTTCTGGAAATCATGTTGTTCGACAACGGTGAACCTTTGAACTATGAAGAAGCAATGGCGGGTCAGATTCCAACAAATGGCTTGAAGCCATGCAGTCCGAGATAGGATCCATGTTTGAAAACAAAGTATGGACTTTGACAGACTTGCCCGATGATCGGCGAGCGATAGAAAATAAATGGATCTTTAAGAAGAAGACGGACGCGGATGGAAATTTTACCATCTATAAAGCTCGACTTGTCGCCAAGGGTTATCGACAAGTTCAAGGTGTTGACTACGATGAGACCTTCTCACCCGTAGCGAAGCTGAAGTCCGTCCGAATCATGTTAGCAATTGCCGCATTCTACGATTATGACATATGGCAAATGGACGTCAAAACGGCATTCCTTAACGTCTTTCTTAAGGAAGAATTGTATATGATGCAGCCGGAAGGTTTTGTCGATCCTAAGAATGCTAACAAAGTATGCAAGCTCCAGCGCTCAATCTATGGGCTGGTGCAGTTATCTCGGAGTTGGAACATTCGCTTTGATGAGATGATCAAAGCGTTTGGGTTTACACAGACTTATGGAGAAGCCTGTGTTTACAAGAAAGTGAGTGGGAGCTCTGTAGCATTTCTCATATTATATGTGGATAACATACTATTGATGGGAAATGATATAGAATTCTTGGAAAGTATAAAGGCCTACTTGAATAAGTGTTTTTCAATGAAGGACCTTGGAGAAGCTTCTTACATATTAGGCATCAAGATCTATAGAGATAGATCGAGACGCCTCATAGGTCTTTCACAGAGCACATACCTTGACAAGATATTGAAGAAGTTCAATATGGATCAGTCCAAGAAGGGGTTCTTGCCTGTATTGCAAGGTGTGAGATTGAGCACGGCTCAATGCCCGACCACGGCAGAAGATAGAGAAAAGATGAATGTCGTCCCCTATGCCTCGGCCATAGGGTCTATTATGTATGCCATGCTGTGTACCAGACCTGATGTAAACCTTGCCGTAAGTTTGGTAGGAAGGTACCAAAGTAATCCCGGCATGGAACACTGGACAGCGGTCAAGAACATCTTGAAGTACCTGAAAAGGACTAAGGATATGTTTCTCGTTTATGGAGGTGACGAAGAGCTCGTCGTAAAGGGTTACGTCGATGCTAGCTTCGACACAGATCTGGATGACTCTAAGTCACAAACCGGATACGTGTACATTTCGAATGGTGGGGCAGTCAGCTGGTGCAGTTGCAAGCAAAGCGTCGTGGCGGGATCTACATGTGAAGCGGAGTACATGGCAGCCTCGGAGGCAGCACATGAAGCAATCTGGATGAAGGAGTTCATTGCCGACCTAGGAGTTATTCCCAATGCATCGGGGCCGATGACTCTCTTCTGTGACAACACTGGAGCTATTGCCCTTGCCAAGGAGCCCAGGTTTCACAAGAAGACCAGGCACATCAAGCGTCGCTTCAACTCCATTCTTGAAAATGTTCAAAATGGAGACATAGATATTTGTAAAGTACATACGGATTTGAATGTCGCAGATCCGTTGACTAAACCTCTTCCACGGGCAAAACATGATCAACACCAGAACTCTATGGGTGTACGATTCATCCCAATGTAACTAGATTATTGACTCTAGTGCAAGTGGGAGACTGTTGGAAATATGCCCTAGAGGCAATAATAAAATGGTTATTATTATATTTCCTTGTTCGTGATAATTGTCTATTGTTCATGCTATAATTGTGTTATCCGGAAATCATAATACATGTGTGAACACATAGACCATAACATGTCCCTAGTGAGCCTCTAGTTGATTAGCTCGTTGATCAATAGATGGTTACGGTTTCCTGACCATGGACATTGGATGTCATTGATAACGGGATCACATCATTAGGAGAATGATGTGATGGACAAGACCCAATCCTAAGCATAGCACTAGATCGTGTAGTTCGTTTGCTGAAGCTTTTCTAATGTCAAGTATCATTTCCTTAGACCATGAGATCGTGCAACTCCCGGATACCGTAGGAATGCTTTGGGTGTACCAAACGTCACAACGTAACTTGGTGGCTATAAAGGTGCACTACAGGTATCTCCGAAAGTATCTGTTGGGTTGGCTTGGATCGAGACTGGGATTTGTCACTCCGTATGACGGAGAGGTATCTCTGGGCCCACTCAGTATTGCATCATCATAATGAGCTCAATGTGACTAAGTAGTTAGTCACGGGATCATGCATTACGGAACGAGTAAAGTGACTTGCCGGTAACGAGATTGAACGAGGTATTGGGATACCGACGATCGAATCTCGGGCAAGTAACGTACCGATTGACAAAGGGAATTGTATACGGGATTACTTGAATCCTCGACATCGTGGTTCATCCGATGAGATCATCGAGGAGCATGTGGGAGCCAACATGGGTATCCAGATCCCGCTGTTGGTTATTGACCGGAGAGTCGTCTCGGTAATGTCTGCGTGTCTCCCGAACCCGTAGGGTCTACACACTTAAGGTTCGGTGACGCTAGGGTTGTAGAGATATTAGTATGCGGTAACCCGAAAGTTGTTCGGAGTCCCGGATGAGATCCCGGACATCACGAGGAGTTCCGGAATGGTCCGGAGGTAAAGATTTGTATATAGGAAGTCCAGTTTCGGCCACCGGGAAAGTTTCGGGGGTCACCGGTATTGTACCGGGACCACCGGAAGGGTCCCGGGGGTCCACCGGGTGGGGCCACCTATCCCGGAGGGCCCCATGGGCTGAAGTGGGAAGGGAACCAGCCCCTGGTGGGCTGGTGCGCCCCCCATGGGCCTCCCCCTGCACCTAGGGTTGGAAACCCTGGGGGTGGGGGCGCCCCACCTGACTTGGGGGGCAAGTTCCCCCTTGGCCGCCCCCCCCCTTGAGATTGGATCTCTAGGGGCCGGTGCCCCCCTCCCAGGGCCCCTATATAAAGAGTGGGGGAGGGAGGGCTGCGCACCCAAGCCCCTGGCGCCTCCCTCTCCCCCCGTAACACCTCTCCCTCTCGCTGAGCTTGGCGAAGCCCTGCCGAGATCCCCGCTGCTTCCACCACCACGCCGTCGTGCTGCTGGATCTCCATCAACCTCTCCTTTCCCCTTGCTGGATCAAGAAGGAGGAGACGTCTGTCCCAACCGTACGTGTGTTGAACGCGGAGGTGCCGTCCGTTCGGCGCTAGGATCATCGGTGATTTGGATCACGACGAGTACGACTCCATCAACCCCGTTCTCTTGAACGCTTCCGCTCGCGATCTACAAGGGTATGTAGATGCACTCCTCTCTCTCGTTGCTAGATGACTCCATAGATTGATCTTGGTGATGCGTAGAAAATTTTAAATTTCTGCTACAATCCCCAACATAATAAACATCAAAGCACTCTACATTTTAAATTGAACTTCTTAGTTTAATTATTAAAAATGAGGAAAATCTGAGTTTTCTATATAAATTGAACTACACCGTTATTTTAATCTGAACTTCTTGGTTTTATCCCTTTTTAACTTTTTTTAGTTACTATTTTTACTTTAATTTGAACTTCTTCATTTTTATTCTTTGATAACAAGAAAAAAATCCGAGTTGTTTATAAACTTCGAACTTCTCTGTTATTTTAATTTGAATTTCACATTTTTTTATTGTTCGAGTAAAGAATTGTTTTCAATTTTAATAAAGTTCGGACTTCTTTGTTATTTTAATTTCGACTTCTTAACATAATACGGTTTTCAAATAAAGATCAAACAATTTTTTTAAAATTGAACTTCATACTTCCTTTTTTTATAGGAACGGAAAAAAATTGAGTTTTCCATTTTTTTCCTGCAAATGTTTTTGTTTTTATTTGCATTTCCTTTAAAATTGAACTTCATACTTCTTATTTTTCCCTAAAATCATTTTCATTTTTAAAATTTGCATTTTTTTTCTAAAATTGAACTTCATGCTTTTTTCATGAAACTGTTTTTTTTTCACTTTCTTTTTATGAACTTCCGAATTTTTAATAATCAAACATTCATGTGCTAGGCACGCATGCCTCCCACACAGAACCCACGAACGCTAATCCTCTATCAAAGTATCAGTAAGGCACCCCTCAAAAAAAGTATTAGTAAGGGAAGTAATGTACAGAAACAGATAAAATCCATTCGAATCCTCCACAACCTTCTTCGCATGAAGTCAGACCAGGATCAATTATGACGAAAACACATGCACACATGCTGTCAACAACTCTCATACTATTGCGTGGCGAGAAGAGCTATCCTGAAATCAAACAATGCCACTCATAACAGTCAAAATCCCCGTTGAGAATGCCGACACCTGCAAACAGAATTTGCAATGGCGCATGGCCAATTGACCGGACAGGCAAACCGATCCATGGAATCTGAGTCTTATAAATTTAGAACACATTTGCATTCATAGCAACCTAAAACAAAAATGTGTTGTGACGGCAGTGCCTAGATGGAGCCTACAGGGGCAAAAAGGGTTGTTACAGTGATGTGTTGAACACACCCAGAAAGAGAATGGGGAAGGGGTTACAACTAACAATTGTTCTCTCGTAATATCAATCTCTTCCACTGGATAGACATCCAAACAGAACAAAAATGTACCAATCATTCTCAAATGCTACAAAAATCATCAGATTACGAGAAATAGGAGAAGAGAGCAGTCCAAGGTAGCAAGAAATTCTCCAAAGAAAAGAATTTCATGAGCAGGGAAGGAAGGGGAGACGCGCGGTGTCGACGACTTGTGCGGATGACGTCGGGGCACGTGGGGCAAGACCCTGCTTCCAATTTTTGATACAGTGAGTCGCCGGGGATCCAAGCTCCTGGAGGCGTGAGGCACCGAAATCTGCTGCGTGGAGGCGGGACCCGGCGATAGCTGGAGGCAGGAGCTCGCGGGATAGCGCCGACGGGACGAGGTCCCGCGGGGCCGCGGCCTGCAGCATCGGTGGGAGGATCCCGATTTGGAAGGCGGAGCGCGCGGGCGGGATGGCGGCACCGGGGGCGGAGATCATCGGAGAAAGAGAAGGAGAAGAGGAAGGGGTTGACCGAATTTGCATCGGCAGCGAGTAAATTGCACAGAAGTACCACAATTGGGGCATTGGAAGAAGATTGGTACCAAGATTGGTAATTTTTACGTGTCAGTACCAAGATTGGGGCTAGCCGTTGCAAAAAAGACTAAAAGCTCGTTTTGTACGTATTGACACTAAAGCTGACCGATTGGGCCCGCCCGTCAGGCGCCACACTGGCCAGTGCGCGCGTCGCCTGCGCTGGCTGCGCACTGACTCGGACGAGGCCGGCTCGCACCGTTTATGTGCGACCGAGCCAGACCCCGACCCCGACCCCGCTCGCCTTCTTCTTTCTTTCTTCCTGCTCTCTGCCTCGCCGTCGCCTGCGCCCGCCACCGCCGGCCGCCACAGCACGCCGCCGCAGCCATGGTTCTGGAGGACGAGAGCAGCGACGACAACTCAAGCCTCCCGTACATGCACTCCGAAACCTCCACCGATGGGTTGAACCAGGTAAGTTACTCCATTGGAGCTAGGGTTAGGGTTAGGTTTAGGAAATTTGGGGATTTTTGTGTGTAGGTGGTCTTTGTTGTTAGGATTTCGTTTGATTTGATTTGTCCTCGTCCTCTGCACATGATGGTAACGTGGATTTTGCTTGGGCAGGTGCCTTTCTCTCTTGAGGACCCGGATTACAAGGGTCTTGAGCTAGATATGATAGTGTTGTGCGAGAAGCATGGGAAGCCATCAGAGAGGCTTGTTGTGTTTGAAGGAACAATGACTGGGAGAAGGTTCTTAGCATGTGCAGAGCCGGTAATTTTCTTTCCTTGGTGATTAAGCACTGGATGTGTTCATTGAAAGTGGCAGAGTCTTGTTTGCCACCTGTGATTCAGTTATGTGCATGCTAAATTTGTTAGGAATGATCATTATTAAGTTCAGTGGAATGCATTTCTGCTAAAATATATGCTCCTGTTGTGTGCACATGCTATTTATTTACACTTTTTTCCAAATGCAGTGTTGCTCAATATTAAGTTCAGTGGAGCCAGTTAGTAACTATTGCTTACTGCTGACAGTAGGTAGTCTCATTAGCTAGTTTGTTGCTGCAGGCTAGTGTAGTGTATTTAGGTGGGAAAGTAGTTCACATTGTGTTGCTTATTACTGTTAGGATTCCATTATATTAATGGTCAATTCTTAGCAACTGTTGTTTCTTAGCACATGGCTGCTTAGCAACTTCTAAGTTGAATGGAGTGTTACTCTGGTGCCTGGTAAATATATGAGTTGATCATCCATTGTAGGATTACATTAATTTATTTTACAATGTGGTCCTGTTGCTTAGCAAATGGCTGTGCAAATCCAGTTAATGTCAGTGCCAACATTAGGTACTGCCATGAACTAACTGTTGCTTAGTACTCTTAGTAGTTGTATTGTACTAAATTTTGCCCTTCTAATTTTTCCAGGAAGGTCAGAATTGTGGGTTTGTTCAGTGGGTTGATGAGCAGTAGCCCCCAACAATGGAGAATGCATTGCTGAAGCTTTGGTCAATGGTTGAAGAGAGTAAGTCTGCTAGGGTGAATGATAATCTTCAAAGTGCTCTAACTATTCATCAGTTGACAGAAGAAAAGAACAAGCTGGATGCAGACTATGACAAGTTAGTGAAAGATGTGCATCAACTTGTGGACTTTCAGCAGGATAGGGTTGTGGATTTCAGTTATCTGCAGTCTGCTGTCACATATCAGCACCGATGCAGAGCTGAATTGGTGGTTGGTATGAATGCAGAAATGGCAAAGAAAGATGCAGCTGCACAGAAGCTTCAACATAAGTATGAACTCCTGTGCAACCTGACAAGTGCTCAAGCAACTGTCATCCAAAACTTGAAGTTGAAGAATATGAAAGAGAAGGAATTGTTGAGTGAGGCTAGGATGAATTTGGAGTTGAAGAATGCAGAGTTCACAAAGTTTGAGGAGAAGCTCACCCAAGAGAAGGTAGAGTTGAAGCTCCAGGTTGTTGATCTGCTGAAGCTCAAGGAAAACCATAATGAAGAGAAGCAGATGCAAGAGTTTAAGATTAAGCTCATCAAGGCAGAGGAGAAGCTGAAGGAGAAGATCAAGGGGATCCGGGCCATCTTGCAGAACTGAACAAGATGACTTGAGATTAGTGGGCATTGCAGACCTTTTGGGAATGATGGTTGTGCAATGACCTAGTAACTTAGAATTATGGTTGTGTAATGTATGGTTCTAGTACTAATTGTGAACTCTGGTTGTTTATGTACCTAGTAGTTATGCTATTCATCCTTTTGTGAGAAAAGGATGGATTGTGCATTTGAACTCCACTATGTAATGTGAACAATGGATGTGTATTCTATAATGTGTTGAACTCCAGTGTTACTTATGTTATAGTGATGCTTAAATGCTTAAATGCATTTGCAAAAGTAATGCTTATGTTAGAGTGATGCTTATGTTAGAGTGATGCTTATGTCAGAGTGATGCTTATGTTATATTGATGGTTAAATGCTTAAATGCATTTGCAAAAGGAATAGTTACATATGTTATGTTACAGTGATGCTTTAGGTGGTTCCGTCGACCCCGAGCCACCCTAGACCCTAGTTGAATGCTTTAGGTGGTTCCGTCGACCCCGAGCCACCCTAGACCCTAAATGATGCTTTAGGTGGTTCCGTCGACCCCGAGCCACCCTAGACCCTAAATGATGCTTTAGGTGGTTCCGTCGACCCCAAGCCACCAAAACAATAAATGATGC
>NC_057805.1:481249574-481263179 GCF_018294505.1 Triticum aestivum
AAATGATGCTTTAGGTGGTTTCCGTCGACCCCGAGCCACCCGACCCTAAATGATGCTTTAGGTGGTTCCGTCGACCCCGAGCCACCAAAACCCTAAATGATGCCTTTAGGTGGTTCCGTCGACCCCGAGCCACCAACATATCAATCTTAAAAAGAACCATTTTGAGCATAGCCAACATATCAATAAGATGCAAGAACATCCAGGCATTCACTCATCAGATGCATCCACATGAACAAAAGCCATATATGGCATTGATTCTTAAAGTACACAACCAAAGCATAGAAGTACATCCACATTGTATCATAGGATGCAAGAACACACACATGAAGTATCTAGTTACCACTTGCATAGAAGTAGCTCCTCCATCCACTATGTGTACCACCAGCACCTCTCCCAGCAGTAGATGTGGAGGGAGCAGTAGATGTGGAGGGACCAGATTGCCTTGGGGAGAGAATGTACCTCTCCCTCTCCCAGCACCTCTCCCAGCACCTGGTGCAGCACCTCTACCAGCACCTCTACCAGCACCTCTAGCAGCACCACTCCCAGCAGCTGCAGCTGCAGCCCCTCTCCCAGCTCCTCTCCCAGCTCCTGTTCCAGCTCCTGTTCCAGCTGTTGGTGTTGTTGTAGGAGCTGGATGAGAAGTTCTTGATGCTGGTGTAGTAGCAGCAGCACCAGCATTGGAATTCCTTGCAAGAGGCTTGCATAAACAAAGAAGGAAAATGAGTTAGTACTTAAAAAAAGAATGTACAAGAAGGAAAACCTGTTACTACTTATTAGAGGATTACCACATGTTTGTTCTTCCTCAAAGCCAGCTCAGGCTTCAACTGCTTGTTGCAGCTTGTGTACCTATGTCCTTGCAGTCCACAATTGCCACATGTTATAGTCCCCATTCTTGACGTCGCCTTAGGCTTTGGAACTTCAAATTTCCCCTTGATCCTCTTCTCTTTCTTTCTTCCTCTCTTCACTTTAAATGCAGGTGGGTCAATGTCTGGACCAGGGGTCCTTGTCTAGTCATGCTCACCAAGAACTGGATAGATCATTGGTTCATAAGCTGCCAGATAAATTTCTTTCTTGAAGAACTTGCTGACACAATCCTCTGGTTTTCTTTTGGCCTTGTTTATTGCTGAGATGGCATGGTTACATGGGATGCCACTTAGGTCCCATTTTCTGCACCCACATGTGTGCATTTGCAAGTTAACAGCATGGGTTTGCTGCCCACTTGTAACTTGCCACAAGTCCCCACCCGCTTGAATTGGTTTGCAATATTTGGCCCTCTCCTTCTCAACCTCTAGCTTCTCACTATAATGGGGTGTTATGTCCCATCTAGCTTTCTTTCCACTCTCCCTATTCCTATGCCACCTCACCATCTACTTATCCTTTATTCCATCACACATTGTCCTAATTGGTTTCTTCCTAACATCTAGGACATACTTGTTGAACACCTCAGATAAATTGTTAACTACAAGGTCAGTCTTGCAGTTTGTGTCAAATGCATGCCTTGCCCATGTTTTCTTGGGTATTTGACAAAGCCACTCCCAAGCTTGCTCACACTCAGCTCTAAGGTCATTCATTGCAATGTTAAATTTGTGTTCACTATATGCATAGGCAGCATTATCCATACACTTTTTCAGATCTTCCCCCCTAAACCCAGCATTTTGGAAGTTTGCATAGATATGCCTAAGGCAGAACCTTTGGTTGCACTTAGGAAAGACAGCATTCACTGCATTCAGTAGGCCCTGGGACACACGATTAAACTAGCTAAGCTACTATCTAGCACAAAACAACCATATAGGAACAATGACATAAGATGCAAGCACATACCTTTTGTCTATCTGACATTATTGTATATGGACCAAACCTTCCCACTTCTCCTCCTAGGCAGATTTTAAGTTGGTGTAGAAACCAACACCAGTTAGGTGTGTCCTCTTGCCCAACAATACCAAATGCTAGTGGGTATATATTGTTGTTGCCATCTCTACCAGTGGCAGCAAGTAGTTGAGCACCAGTAGTTAACTTAATGAAGCACCCATCAACACCTGAATGAGCAAGCAAATTCAGTATTAAAAACATTCAAATGCATTTCAAGATGAAACAATATGTAACTAATGCACAAGGTGAACAAACTAACCAATGAATGGTCTGCACCCCTTGAGAAACCCCTCCCTTGCTCCATTGATGCAATAGAACATAGCATGGAATCTTGGACCTGGATGGGGGATTTTTTCAGTGGGTGTTGGAATTACAGTAGTGACTACTACTCTACTCCCAGGGTTTGTATCCATCACTGTCTGAGCATAGTCTTTCAACCTAGGGTATTGCTTCTTGTGGTCTCCTAGCACAGCATCAATAGCTAGGTTCTTTGCCCTATATGCCATTGACTTGGGCACATCCACACCATACTTCTCCATGCAGGCATCAATCAAAGTCTGAATGCCAGTTGTTAGATCAGATCTGAACAGTGACTCATACTTCTGTGCAAGCCACTTGGCACTTACCCTTGTTGTCTCTGTACTAATAGGGCAAGTGTGCTTAATTCTCATCTTCTTAATTACAAAAGTAGTTTCACCTTTTATAACTGCTGCCACCATAAAGAAGTTGCAATGTTTTTGGTTGCATTCTACAATTATTCTTTGATCTGAGTTCCTATGATATTTGAAGTTTCTGCCTTGAGTGATGTGTAAGTTCAACAAAGCCTCTCTGAATTGATGTTGATCCTTGAAACACATCTTTAGACATAATTGCTCATGTGGTGCCTCCATTTTCTCATTGTACCATTTTCTAGGAGGCCTCTGCTTTGCCCTGCTCTTCCTTTTCTTTGGCAGCACAAATGACAATGGCTCATAACCATCATCAGCAGCCTCCTTCAACAATCATTTCTCTTCTTCATCAGATGAAGGTTTGAAATCAGGTTCCTCCTCTTGAACTACACTTGAATGTGTCCTTGTTGTAGGCCCTTTCCTAACTGGAAGCTTCTGTTTCTTCTTCTTCTTCTCTTCATGTACAATTACAGTTTCTTCATCCTGTGAAACAACCTTGTCATCTTCATCCATTTCAAAAGGTTCCTCAACCTCTGTGTCACCCGAGTAATGCACCATTTCTTCCTCCTCAGATTCTTCATCATCTGTTTGTTCCTCTTCTACTTCATCATACTCTCTCTGTTTCTTTCCCTCATCCATCTCTATGTCATCAGCATCACCCATATAAAAAGGGTTTACATCACTGTCATCTTCACCTTCACAATCAGAACCACCACTGCCATCATATCCCTCTTCTTCTTCTATTTCCAAAACAGCTTTCAGTTTTCCTTTTACATTCTTGCTCTCTTGTGTGCAAACACCAGTACCATGAGCTAAACTGCAGCTGCTACTCTGACTTTCAAAGGCAACTCCTTCTTCATCAACAGCATAGATGGGTGGCTCACTGAGATCATATAACACAGGCTCTTCATACACAACAGTGGATAATTCTTGCCTCTCAAACTTGCTGCAAGGAGGTGGACATGCCCTCACTAGCAAATTTAAAACCTTACACTCCTCAACATGCCTCTTTACTAGTTGCAACTCAGCATTACTCTCTACCATCTCCAATCCTTTCTCCCCTAAATCTGGATTCTCAATGTGAAACAGCAGATCATATTCACTAAATCCTTGGGTTTCCATCACTGCAATCATATTCAGGTATGTTACATCTGAACTGCAGAGCTTCAGCTCTAACATTTCTGAAGCATCAAAATAGAACCTAACATCCAAAATGTCATCATACAAACTGCAAAATGAAATAACAGACAAAATTGGTTAATAAACAATTTTACTTAACATATTGTCTAACATATAAACAAAGATTTGTTTCAGTTAACATATAAACAGAGCTTTGTTTAAGTTAACATATACACAAGTTAACATATAAACAGAGCTTTGTTTAAGTTAACATATAAGCAAAGCTTTTATTTACCCTAGCTAGGTAACACCTAATGCTGCTCTGACAATTTGGACTAAGAAATAACAATGTAATCCACTGATGCTGCTCTGCTCTACTCCAGTTAGGTAACACATAATGCTACTCTGCTCTAGTTAGGACTCATGTAATCCACTATACTACTCTGCTCTAGTTAGGCCTAGCAATTAGAGTGCTAAACATGCAGGTAGTAAACTCTAACCCTAATCCCCAATTTCAGTGAGCAAGAATGGAGCAAGAATGGAACAGTGGAGCACTTACAGAACACCACCGAAGCCATGAGACCAGTGATGGGCGGTGCTAGGGTTGTCCACCCAAATTCGCGCCAGCCGCAGCCTCTGCTCCATCGACAACGCCGGCTCCGCAAAATCTTCCTCCGCGCTACTGTACTCCGAGCTGGAGTAGCCGCCACTGCCATCGAAGCGGGGGAGGTCGCCGCCGCTCGCATCGCCCAGGCCATCGCCGCCTGCCGGAGTCGCCGAGGCCATCGTCGCCTAGGGCACAGCAACCGCGGGGGAGAGGAGGGCGCGAGGGAGGTGACAGCGCCTAAGCAGTTCGATCCATGGCTACGGCGGCGTGGTGCGGCGGCGGCGGGGCGGGCGGGGAGGCAGCCGCCGGCGAGGGTGCGAGGAAAAGGAACAGGGCAGAGCGGGGTCGGGTTCTGGCTCTGTCGCACCAACGGGCCGGCCTCGTCCGAGTCAGCGCGCAGCCAGCGCAGGCGACGCGCGCACTGGCCAGCATGGCGCCTGACGGGCGGGCCCAATCGGTCAGCTTTAGTGTCAATACGTACAAAACGAGCTTTTAGTCTTTTTTGCAACGGCTAGCCCCAATCTTGGTACTGACATGTAAAAATTACCAATCTTGGTACCAATCTGCTTCCAATGCCCCAATTGTGGTACTTCTGTGCAATTTACTCATCGGCAGCAAGAAGGGGACTGCGTGGGGTGGAGGCCATGGACTGCGTGCCAGGTTGATGGTGTTCAAGGATCCCCGGCGGTGGCGGTGGTTGGGGCGCGAAGGAGCGTGCGGCCATGGCGGAAGTGCGGCAGCAGGTTCCCGGTGGCGCGCGAAGGTTGGTGGGCGGCGCACAGCGACCCCGGGCTGGTAGGTCGGGGGGCGCCTTGGGTAGGTCGGTCGGCGGGAGGAGGCGCACCGGCCGCGGAGGGAGGTGGCTCGCCGGCCGTGGCAGAGGAGGCGCGCGGGGCGGCGAGATCCAGGAAGGGTGCGGGGTTCGGGGAAGGGGATCGAGCGAGGCCAGGGTGGGGATCGGGGAGCCGGTGGGGTGGGGTGGGCTTTTTTCTGTAATGTAATCGGTCGAGTGGGTTTTTTTTATCTCAGGAACGTATCATCGGGCCCAGGGCCGACCGTGATCCGAATAACTATTCTGATCCTGGGATCAGAATAGTGCTACTATATATGTGTGTGTGTGTGAGCGTGCGCGTGCGCACGCTCAAACTCATGGGATCCTGACGGATATGCGCGGACAGATCTCAGGCGGAGGGCGGCAGCGTGTTGGGAGCACGGACGAGAGGACGGTGCCCGGCGAGGACAAGCGGTGAGGGGCGGTCGCCAGCAGGAGGGGGCCGCTCGTGGGGAGACTGCCCTTTTTTCGTCGAGGCCAACTCATACAGGCTGTTTAACTGTGTGTGTGTGGGGGGGAGGACTGATCTGACGGGTGTTATTGGGCCAATGCGTGGCGATCGACCGAAATTTCGGCCGGCTGACCAGCACCTATCAATGCTCAAACTAAAAAGACAACAAAACGCTAATCTTTGCACAAAGGAACAGCAACCAAGAAAGAAAATTACAATCAAGCTTAAAGAAACCCTTGCGCTTCACACCAATGCCCGTCACCTGCATCCGGCACCACCACAACAGACACCAAAGAAAAAAATGATGGGTCACCTTCTCACCCAAGCTCGACGCAGCTCCATCGCTAATACACAGCTTTGCGGACCTTCAAGGTGGCTCGCCACATGCGAAGCCATTGCCGTTGAACAAATCAAACCGGGACAACACACCGGACACGTCATCGAACTCCAGATATGGCACCCTTGCACGACTAAGACTTTGGAAGAGGAAACCATACCTGTCTGCCACGAATCACAAACTCAGCACACGATCCACCATCTCCGAGATGCCGCCAATGCTGCATCCGCTCCTAGACTACCTCCCAAGCTCCGCACCGGCGCTGGAGCAAACGCCATCGCAACGGCGGAGCCCGAGGACACAAGTCCACCACGAGAATGCCGCCGCCACGCCATACTTGCTTGAACAGTCTGGTTTCCAAACAAAGATCGGATCGGCTCGTAGGGAAAGCATCTGAAGATTCTTTATTCAACGGTCGCATCGCCATCTCCGAAGCCAAGATTATGAACAGCCAAAAAACCTACAAGTTACTAATGAGTAAAACGATCCACATGCGTGGATCCAACGACCCCTCATCACCGACGATCGAGGTCGTCGGCAGAGGGGAGCCGCCGGCAGAGCGAAGCTCTCTAGGGGCGGCCGTGAGATTGCTTTTCGTCTTCCGATGGGAGAAAGAAAACCCTTGACCGGCACCACTCCCACCCGGTGCTATACATACTTCACAGGTGATACGCTTGCTTAGTTTGTGTACAGCATAGGAGTGGTATGGGGACTGTATATGTCTTGAGAATTGAGATTGTTGTGTATAGGAGCAGAAAATACAACCGAGACGCTAGCTAGCTTCCATGGGCAGGATCACATGGCTGCAGTTTTTCTTCAGCCGTGTCCCCCTTATCGCTTTGTCACGTTGCGACCTAGACACGAAAATACAAAACGATCAATCTATCCTCTGGGTCAGCAGCGACATGATCCAGATCTTTCTTTCCAGGTCTCACAACGCAACAAACTGAGATCAAAATGATCAACCAATCCACCTTAGCCAACAAGATAAGCATGCATGCGCCTGTTCTGTTCCGTCCATAACCTTACAATCTCGTCCACATGGGGTTTCTCTCTACACTACAACATTGCTGGATGAACAAACCAAACCAGACCAGGCGGCATCTACGTACGCTTGTGACAAAGACGAACAAAAGGAACAAGAAGAGCAGACATATATATGATGGAGAATGGATGGACTAAAAGAATCCTTATTTGGCATCATTCCTTGCGTCTTATTGCGGAGAGCTCTGCTGCTCGCCAAGCAACCCCGGTCTCAGCAGCTCTGTGTCAATCACAAGGTTTTGGATAGTGTCATGCGCTCTGTGTTTAGCTGATCAAACACAGTTGTGCACCTGATATATTTGATAATAACTGGATAAACAGACATGCTACTTACATTGGAAACCTTTATCCACGACTCGAGCGTGTTGATGGCCACTCCGGAGCGCTGCGTCTCCTGTGCTAGCGCGACACCCTCTTGCAGAGTTTTGACTTTGCCGCTAACAAGGAGGGACGCCGCGGCGTTCAGAACCTATGGAGCAAAGCAGAAAACGATTCAAGGTTGGCACACGATAGAAGAACTGTTTTCCAAAAGACATGTGCGCTTCAAGAAAAGAGTCCTTCAGAGAAATAAAGGGCTCATCACGGCAAACCATATCACTGCTGGGTAACATGATTTTTACAGGATGCTGAGTAAACTCTTTAATGTACAAGATGGGCCAACTGATGCAGATTCAGTAGGCCGCCGAGCAAGATGCAGTCATTTTCTTCAGGACGTATGCAAGGTACAGCGTAACTAAAATGAGAGAGAGGAGCAAGGATGAACTTACAAGAGCATCTGCAATTGAGCCTCTTTGTCCAGCGAGAACATCCTGGAGAACTTTTGCGTTGAACGCAGGATCGCCTCCTTTAAGATCTAATAATGTGCAGCGCGGAATGCCAAAATCCACTGAATTGTAATAAAATGAAAAGGATGTGAGACTGAAGTTTTTATAATAATACCATCACTGTATATTTCAGAAGTTAACATAAAGCATGTTCAAGGGATTATCTCCATTTCTTTTATAAGTTCCAAGAACAAATCTTACATGGATCGAAGAGCATTTTTTCAATCTTTCCTGGAGTGACATCAAGAATATATCCAGGCCCTACAAAAAATTGACAAAGAATCTTCAGTTAGATGCAAAATATATCAGTTGATCAGAAAGCTCCAAATTAATTTCTCAAGTGGCAATTACAGTAGAGCAACATAAGTACACTAGTACTCCCTCCGTCCCAAAATAAGTGACTCAAGTTTGTACTAAAGCTAGTACAAAGTTGAGTCACTTATTTTGGGACGGAGGGAGTATTAAGTATGTGTTCATACCAAGTGGGCTTATTTCGTCCAGACCCTTTGAATGAACAACCAATGCTCTCTGCATACCAAATTTCTGAGCTGCTTTGGCCATCTTGCTAACCTATCAACAACAAAAAATGTGCATTAGAATAAAACATGTAATGACAACAATTGCATATTGAGCTTATAACAGGACTATCTCTATGCCTTCTGAAGCCTTTCCTACCGACTGTTTGCTTGTTCAGTATCACTATATCAGTAATCTTTGTTAACAAAGGAATTAACTAGAAACCGATATACGTAGTCAAGTACTAAGTTCATAACAACACCTGATGATGACCATGGAATTATGTGGATCATTAAATTATCGCTTTAAAATGGTGTACATGAAACTTGTGATGGTTGCTTTTACCCTTTGGTAAAAAATAGTTACTAGAAGAAAATAAAAGATGAATACAAGATACTTACTATGTTCTCGTGGTAAACACCAATAACAGCATAAGGTACCCTTGCTGGATTCAACAGAGGACCAAGGATATTGAAAACTGTCTTTATCTTCAGCTTCTTCCTCACAGGTCTGACAATTTTCATTGCCGGATGGTAATTTGCAGACATCATGAAACCAACACCCACCTCATTGACGCACCGTTTAATACCCTGGTAACAGGAAAGGGAATAACTGATATTAACCACCAGGCTTTCTTAAGATGCACACACAGCACTGAAATATAATATGTGAGGGGTTAGAAGTTCAAGGACAGCTACCATTCCATGAATGACTGAAAGAATAAATATTATAAGCAAATAACCGACGTGGTATGCAACTATATAATGCACAAAGCTACCAGATCTGGAATAAATATTGCAAAAAATGTTGTGACCAACAATCAACTCCATAGTATGTAGTTTATGTGACACAGAAGTGGGTGTCATTGCGTATTTTGATTGGTTAAGAAAAGTATGTAGCACCACGCAACCTCA
Source organism: Triticum aestivum (assembly GCF_018294505.1). Taxonomy (NCBI): domain Eukaryota; kingdom Viridiplantae; phylum Streptophyta; class Magnoliopsida; order Poales; family Poaceae; genus Triticum; species Triticum aestivum. The sequence goes on from NC_057805.1 coordinate 481,258,756, forward strand.
GTTTTTGCCCAGTTGGACCAATTGTGTGAGTAACTTTGAATGCTGATTTACATGATTTAATTGGTGGAAACTAACATTCAACTGGGAGCGTGTTCCTTCTTTACCAATAAGAATACCAAAATAAAAATGGGAGTCAAAGGCCCAGATCTATGCAGCCATCTCAAAGCCATCGCACAGCCCATTGATTTAGATGAAAGGGGGGGTGTATGTTTGCCTAAATCACGGCTGTTGGTAAAATGCCCGTGCTACTTTGCAGTACTAACACAGAGAAAAGTTCCCTAAAAACCATATAGAAAAGTCAAAGCAGCCAAAAGGTGCCTCTGATAGTCTGATTACTTCTCAAGGAATACATCAAGTGGTGTTTGATACCAACGGCTGTTTCATCCGACAAGTCACAATCTATCCCCAGTAGCAGGAGGCACCCTTGCGGTATGATTTGCATTCGATGTGCTAGCTAGTACAGTATTAGAAATCGATGCACACATACTGTAGAGGCTATTAAGATGTCAGGCACAAGCAAGTACAGAACAGAGGAAAAAGAGCAATCATAAGGCCAATCAGGCAGTACCTCGGGTCCCAACTCGATGTTGACACCCAGCGCCTCAAGCACATCGGCGCTGCCGCAGGCCGACGAGCTCGCCCTGCTCCCTTGCTGCAGAAACGCACGGCAGAACACATCAGTACAGTACAGTACATGAGCGTGTGCAATCCGACACAAAAGGTGGGGGCGAGAAATCAGAATACCTTGGCGACCTTGGCGCCGGCCGCGGCGGCGAGGATGGTGGAGCCGGTGGAGATGTTGACGGTGTCCGCGCCGTCGCCGCCGGTGCCGACAATGTCGACGGCGTCGTGGAGCCCCTCGACAAGGACGCAGTTTCTCATCATCGCCTTGGCCAGCCCGACGATCTGAAGAACGGCTTGGGAAAAACCCAGATCAGTGGCCGCAGAAATTCCGCTTCATTTCTGACAGTTCAGAAAAATCACGCACCTCGTCGTAGGTCTCGCCCTTGGCCCGGAGCAGCACGAGGAAGGCGGCGATCCGCGCCTCGTTCTTCTCGTTGAGCAGCAGCTGCAGCGTCGCCTCCGCCTCGTCCTCCGTGAAGTCGGCCCCGCCGATCAGCTGCTCCAGCACCTGGCGCCGTCGCGGCCACAGGACAGGAGATTGAAAGGAAACCCGGTCAGCCAATCACCGGACGGAACAGATAGAGGGGGAGCGGGAGGCATTGCGGCGCGCGCGAACCTGCTCGAAGGTGGCGGTGCCGGGGGAGGCGGCGGGGGCCGGCGCGGCGGCGGGCTGCACGGCGACGCGGGCCGGCGGGAGGCGCCGGGCGACGGGCCGCGCGGTGCTCGGGCGGCGGAGGAGGGGGGACGGGGCCCCGGGGGCAAGGGGTTTGGGGGAGCAGAGCTTGAGCGAGGCGGTCGCCATTGGATGGATGGATTCAGGGGGGGTTGGTGGGGGAGGGAGATCCCGGTGGCAGAGGAGGGAGGCGGCCGGCGGCAGGCGGTTTTATATGCGGCCGCCGCTGACTGGGCTTGGATTTTTGTCACTCCGGGGGAGGCCCGCCGTCTGCCTTGTGATCCTGTCCGTCTGCAGCAGCCACGGGAGCCACCCACACCGAGCTGCCTTTTCTTTGACGTGCAAAATATTCAGTTGCCTTTTTCTTAAAAAAAAAACCCTCGTGTGCGATTCTCCCTTCTCTTACTACAAGCGGTGCTTGGTGGGCTTGGCGGCCCCAGTGTGATGTGCGGTTGAGGTGGTGTTGGAAGCTTGGGTGACACCCTGTCTCGATTGTGGTCGTGACCAATGATGGCGGCGGTTCTGGTTGTCGCTGACCTTCCCGGAGGCATTGCTGCATTGCTACATTGCTACCACGCCCCCGTCCGCGCGGATCTGGCTATCGCTGCTGCTCCGAGGGAAACCCTTGATCTCATGTGATCGGACGATGGTGGCGTCTTGGTGTTGTATTCCCTCTCGGGGGTTTCGTCTTTGGAGCTGGGCACTAGCAAACATGGCCAGTGGAAGGTGGCGGTGTTGGCATCGACGCGTCTGTGGCAACGAGGATAGGAAGTGAGGTCGGATATGCGGCGATTGTTGAGGTAGTCATCTCTTCTTCGGCGTGTTCACGGGATTGCCTTGGCTGGTTTGTTGTTGTGAAGTCGAAGCTGCGGTAGCGAGGTCTCGGTAGCGTACGACGACGGTTTGCAGATGGTTCATTCCGTGATCTTCCTTGGCACCAATCGTGCGTAGTTCTTCGTCAGAGTCGGAGTTGCGTTGTCTGGTCGCAGGTGACTGAGTTCTAGCACGGATATTCATACAACTCCACACGGCCTCTACGGTCTGGGTTTTTCCCAAGCCATACAACTCCACACGGCCTCTACGGTGTAATGGATTTCGTTTGATTTTTCAAATTTGGAATTTGTTTCGTTCGGTTTTCCCCAAATAACCGACGAATTTTTCTTCTTCTTGACTGATACAAATCCAAATCCTTCCACTTTGAAAAGAAAAACACTGCTACGAGCACGACAAATCTCAAATCCCTCAACTGTTGTAGCACGTGCATGTATGCTGCCTTTTTGGCCAGTTCAAAGTCAAGGGTGAGGAGGAAAAACAGAAAAAAAAAACTCGTGTTCGTGGCGACCCGTTCCGCGAGCTCGTTCGATCAAAAGCACAGGTAAGTTTTTACCTCGCGTGTTGTACAGTACGTACGATTAGGTCGTCCTGGCTGTACGTACTTTAAAAGCAAAACTTTTTTACCCGATCAATAAAAAACCGTCCAGCTTTGCTCGTTTCTCTCGTGACGGTGACGAGCAGAAAAGGCCGACGGCTCATAATTCTTTGCTCATTTGTCCTGCGCGATCGGTTCACTGTGTGCGCCGCACCCCACGTTGTCTCGATCACTACAGGTATCGCTCTAGATCACACGACAACTTATCTCTGAGGCCACCCCACGGCAGCCTACCTACCCACCCATGACCATCATGGGAGAAACTCAAGAAGATAATCTTTGCTATATATCTTTTGCTGGGAGGGTGAGATAATAACCAATCCTCTAGAGAAATTTCATGTATGTTTCAAATGTAATCGTCGCATGCCCTACGCGTTACTCCTGCATCACCGGCGCATCATTGGCTCGCCGGTGCTGACGAAACCACCTTGCATATGCTCTTCGGGTGCGCCCCACCATCTGGGATGTGGTGCTCGCCGACGGCATGCCTCATGTCTCCTCGATGAAAGATCTCTATCGTGGCGCGCCCCTTCCTGGCATCACTAGTGGAAAAAGGGTCATCTGTCCCGGTTGGTAAGGGCCTTTTGTTCCGGTTGTTGAACCGGGACTAAAGGGTCGTTACTAATGCCCTAGCCCTTTAGTCCCGGTTCTTACACGAACCGGGACAGATGGGCCTCCACGTGGCCGGTGCGGCGAGCCCAGACAGAAGGGCCTTTGGTCCCGGTTGGTGGCACTAACCGGGACTCTATACCCACGGCGGATGTACTTAGTCATCGTAATATGTCCACATCGTCACGTTGTGCCATCTGTGGAGAGGAGGACTCGTGGAGGCATTCACTGATAACGTGTACGATGGCGCGTTGTGTATGGGCGCTAGGTGACCCGGAGCTGGTTGAGCATGTTATAGCAACAGCAAAACCGAATGCAAAGGCTTGGCTCTTCAGTATGCAAGAATCGACGCCACATGCCGAGTTCACAAAGCTAACCGTGACACTATGGGCCATATGGGGGGCGCGGCGAAAGCTAATCCATGAAGGGGAGCACCAGAGCCTGATGGGGACTCACTCATTTATCAAACGCTTTTTGGCAGATTTGAGTATCGCGTCCAAGTCACATGAAATAAAGAAGCCCAGAACAACCCCAGTGCGGGCGCCAGTTTGGATACCACCACCGGCGGGTCATCACAAGGTAAATGTCGATGCTGCTGTTTGTAAACACCCTCCGGTGGGGGCTTTTACCGCGGTTTGTCGGGATCAATCAGGAGCTTATGCTGGTTCAGCAGTGGTGGTATTCCATGGTATGACCGATCCGCAGATTTTGGAAGCTCTGGCATATGCCGCGAGGCTATTGCATTAGCCAGGGATCTTGCACTGACTCATTTGAGGGTGGCTTCAGATTGCCTTGCGGTGGTCAAGGACATACAAACTGGTACTATGGGTACAATTGCTCCAATCGTGCAGGAGATCATCGACTCGAGTAGAGAGTTTCACTCCTGCTCTTTCAGAGAGACGTCTTTCTAACAAGGAGGCTCATGGCTTAGCTAGACATGCTTTACATTTAGGGGAGGGTCGCCATGTATGGCTGTTACACCCTCATGATACTTCTATTATTCCTGTAATTCGTTCTATTAATCAATAAAGTAAAGCATGTTTCTCTCTAAAAAAACAGGACCAATAGGCATCCACGCGTCAGCATTTC
>NC_057805.1:481263472-481276538 GCF_018294505.1 Triticum aestivum
GTTTTGGGGGTTAATTTAGGTGTTTCATATATTGTGTTAGCTAGCTAATTAATAGAGAGAAGTGTCCTCTCTTATCTCCGTGCTTGGTCGACGCTACATACTATATACGTATAGAGAGGACTAGACACGCTAGCTATTAAGAAAATGAAGGAAACAGAAGATCGTCATGAACATATGCATACAGAGAGAAGTGATATCGACCACCTCTCCTTCTCCGAGAGATTGGTCGAACAACAAGTTCTCGTATATCTATCCGACACTACCGGCTACATATATACAATAATTATCTCTTACAATATAATCTCCTAATTATATATGAACACAGGGTCCACATAGTATTCTCCGTTTTCAGCGATCATGTGGTCAAGGAAGAATGCCGCCAATTCCTCTTGAATTGCTCGCATACGATCTGGTGGTAGGAGTTCATCCCGCATCCGAAAGATCTAATTTGAAGAAGGGGGTCAATACATATATATATATATATATATATATGAATAAATGAAACTCAACACAAATGATGGTAATAAAATAAAATTGTGAATATTATTGCTTACGCACTTCATATTGTTCGTCAGAGTAGCCCCGCTCACAGGTCGTGTGGCGGATGGACTCGCAAACGTAGTATCCACAGAAATCATTCCCTTGTTCCTGCCACAACCACTTTACAAGAAATAGAGGTCAATCAAACTGATAAGCAAGCATGCTAAATGGTATTGATGAAACTAGCGCTTGAATCACTAGGAGATGCGCGGAACATGCTACTATAGTACTTACTTTTGGGTGTCTAAATTGCAGCTTCTTCGGCAGTCCTAGAGCTTTTTTGTTGAATTTTCTCCAAACCCTGCCAGACAAAGAAAACAATTACTTGATATCAGGAAATGAACAAAGTTGCTGATATGGTGGATAATGATCGATTTAACTTACTTCTCGAGCATTTGAGTCATGTCCGCATAGTCCTGGGGATCTTTTCGTCTCGAGTCTAAGACGGTTACTACTCCCTGCTCAAGCTTAATCTCTAGGAGAATATAGTGGAAGCTGCGCACGCATGCATAAGTCATCAATTACATTACTATAACCTGAACTAATAAGGGAAACCGAATATGCACAAGACAGTAACACTCACTTGAAGTTGTAAGGAAAGAGTATTATATCTTTGTTTTCATTTATTACCAACGATTGTAGCAAGTTGGCCTCGGTATTTTCGGCATGATATTTAACCTCAGTTGCATCTATGAGACTTGTGTTAATGAACCCAATATCACCGATTTGTCTTTTCTTCAATTCGGCGATCTTCAGTCTGCATAATGTAGTGAGGATAATTATAAATACATGCAATGAAAGACCTGACCTATATAGAGAGACTTAATGATAGAAGTAGTACTACTTACAGACAGTAGCAAGTGACCGTTGATTTATCGAGGGCCTTTTGGTAAAACTAGAAGAACTCCTCAAATGGAACATTCAACAGTTCAATTCCAACGAGGTCATGCTCCTCTTTAACTCTCAGCGTCAAAGTATTCCTCCCCCCAGACTCTCTGCAGGTTTTCATGTACCAATCATGCAATCTTCGCATCATCGTTGTTAGAGATCTTTCATCTTTGACGAGAGGCTTCCCGTACTCGTATTTGTGTTCCTCCACCTCCAAGAAATCATAATGTACATCGTTGGGCAGGTAATCTCCAAGATTGCTATAACCGGGCACCATCCTCGGATCATTAGCGACGATGTCGCTAGACACCTTGAGCGGGGGGCACGATTGGTTCGCTTGTTCGCCGAGCTGGGCAATTTTTTTCCCAGCTCGTCGTTCTTTTAACCTTTGATCACTGACAGTACTTCCCGACCGCTCCGCTTCGACAAATGTCTTTGCAATAATGCGCTCATAGTTGCCTTTCGGCGGAGACTTTGGTGGTTTTGTCAGGGCAGCCAGAGTGCGCTTCGCTTTCACCGGATCTACCTTCTCCTCCGGAGGTGGATGTTTCTTTGCTTTCACCCCTTCAAAGAGGTTCGTCACTTCGGCTCGCACGATCTTCGCGTTCTCCTCCGGGGTCCTCTCGTATGGTAACTTTGTTGGAAATATGCCCTAGAGGCAATAATAAATGGTTATTATTATATTTCTTTGTTCATGGTAATTATCTATTATTCATGCTATAATTGTATTGTCCAGAAATCGTAATACATGTGTGAATACATAGACCACAACGTGTCCCTAGTAAGCCTCTAGTTGACTAGCTCGTTGATCAACAGATAGTCATGGTTTCCTGACTATGGACGTTGGATGTCATTGATAACGGGATCACATCATTAGGAGAATGATGTGATGGACAAGACCCAATCCTAAGCATAGCATAAAAGATCGTGTAGTTTCGTTTGCTAGAGCTTTTCCAATGTCAAGTATCTTTTCCTTAGACCATGAGATCGTGCAACTCCCGGATACCGTAGGAGTGCTTTGGGTGTGCCAAACGTCACAACGTAACTGGGTGACTATAAAGGTGCACTACGAGTATCTCCGAAAGTGTCTGTTGGGTTGGCACGGATCGAGACTGGGATTTGTCACTCCGTGTGACGGAGAGGTATCTCTGGGCCCACTCGGTAATGCATCATCATAATGAGCTCTATGTGACTAAGGCGTTAGTCACGGGATCATGCATTGCGGTACGAGTAAAGAGACTTGCCGGTAACGAGATTGAACAAGGTATTGGGATACCGACGATCGAATCTCGGGCAAGTAACATACCGATTGACAAAGGGAATTGCATACGGGATTGATCGAATCCTCGACACCGTGGTTCATCCGATGAGATCATCGTGGAACATGTGGGAGCCAACATGGGTATCCAGATCCCGCTGTTGGTTATTGACCGCAGAGGCGTCTCGGTCATGTCTGCATGTCTCCCGAACCCGTAGGGTCTACACACTTAAGGTTCGGTGACGCTAGGGTTGTAGAGATATGTGTATGCGGAAAACCGAAAGTTGTTCGGAGTACCGGATGAGATCCCAGACGTCACGAGAGGTTCCGGAATGGTCCGGAGGTAAAGAATTATATATAGGAAGTCAAGTTTCGGCCACCGGGAAAGTTTCGGGGGTTACCGGTATTGTACCGGGACCACCGGAAGGGTCCCGGGGGTCCACCGGGTGGGGCCACCTATCCCGGAGGGCCCCGTGGGCTGAAGTGGGAAGGGAACCAGCCCCTAGTGGGCTGGGCGCCCCCCATGGGCCTCCCCCCATGCGCCTAGGGTTGGGAACCCTAGGGTGGGGGGCTTCCCACTTGCCTTGGGGGGCAAGTCACCCCCCTTGGCCGCCGCCCCCACCCTAGATGGGATCTTGGCCGGCACCCCCCCTCCCAGGGGGCCTGTATAAAGGGGGGGAGGGAGGGCAGTAGGAGAACAGCCTTGGGCGCCTCCCTCCTCCCCTGCAACACCTCTCTCTCTCTCTCGTATAAGCTCGGCGAAGCCCTGCCGGCATCCCGCTACATCCACCACCACGCCGTCGTGCTGCTGGATCTCCATCAACCTCTCCTTCCCCTTGCTGGATCAAGAAGGAGGAGACGTCGCTGCACCGTACGTGTGTTGAACGCGGAGGTGCCGTCCGTTCGCCACTCGGTCATCGGTGATTTGGATCACAGCGAGTACGACTCCGTCATCCACGTTCATTGGAACGCTTCCGCTCGCGATCTACAAGGGTATGTAGATGCACTCCTTTCCCCTCATTGCTAGTATACTCCATAGATGCATCTTGGTGAGCGTAGGAAAATTTTAAATTATGCTACGATTCCCAACAGTGGCATCATGAGCCAGGCCTATGCGTAGTTACTATGCACGAGTAGAACACAAAGCAGTTGTGGGCGTTGAGTTTGCCAATTCTTCTTGCCGCTACTAGTCTTTTCTTGTTTCGGCGGCATTGTAGGATGAAGCGGCCCGAACCGACCTTACACGTACGCTTACGTGAGACAGGTTCCACCGATTGACATGCACTAGTTGCATAAGGTGGCTAGCGGGTGTCTGTCTCTCCTACTTTAGTCGGAACGGATTCGATGAAAAGGGTCCTTATAAAGGGTAAATAGAAATTGGCAAAACATGTTGTGGTCATACGTAGGTAAGAAACGTTCTTGATAGAAACCTACAAACCACGTAAAAACTTGCAACAACAATTAGAGGATGTCTAACTTGTTTTTGCAGCAAGTGCTATGTGATGTGATATGGCCAGAAGATGTGATGAATGATATATGTGATGTATGAGATTGATCATATTCTTGTAATAGGAATCACGACTTGCATGTCGAAGAGTATGACAACCGGCAGGAGCCATAGGAGTTGTCTTTATTATTTTGTATGACCTGCGTGTCATTGAATAACGCCATGTAATTTACTTTACTTTGTTGCTAAACGCGTTAGCCATAGAAGTAGAAGTAATCGTTGGCGTGACGACTTCATGAAGACACAATGATGGAGATCATGATGATGGAGATCATGGTGTCATGCCGGTGACGAAGATGATCATGGTGCCCCGAAGATGAAGATCAAAGGAGCATAATGATATTGGCCATATCATGTCACTATTTGATTGCATGTGATGTTTATCATGTTTTTGCATCTTATTTGCTTAGAACGACGGTAGTAAGTAAGATGATCCCTTATAATAATTTCAAGAAAGTGTTCACCCTAACTGTGCACCGTTGCGAAGGTTCGTCGTTTCGAAGCACCACGTGATGATCGGGTGTGATAGATTCTAACGTTCGAATACAACGGGTGTTGACGAGCCTAGCATGTACGGACATGGCCTCGGAACACACGCAATACACTTAGGTTGACTTGACGAGCCTAGCATGTACAGACATGGCCTCGGAACACGGAGGACCGAAAGGTCGAGCATGAGTCGTATAGAAGATCCGATCAACATGGAGATGTTCACCGATCTTGACTAGTCGGTCTCACGTGATGATCGGACACGGCCTAGTTAAAGTCGGATCATGTTTCACTTAGATGACTAGAGGGATGTCTATCTGAGTGGGAGTTCCTTAAATAATTTGATTAGATGAACTTAATTGTCATGAACTTAGTCTAAAATCTTTACACTATGTCTTGTAGATCAAATGGCCAACGTTGTCCTCAATTTCAACGCGTTCCTAGAGAAAACCAAGCTGAAAGATGATGGCAGCAACTATACGGACTGGGTCCGGAACCTGAGGATCATCCTCATAGTAGCCAAGAAAGATTATGTCCTAGAAGCACCGCTAGGTGAAGCACCAATCCCACAAAACCAAGACGTTATGAACGCTTGGCAGCAGCGTGCTGATGATTACTCCCTCGTTCAGTGCGGCATGCTTTACAGCTTAGAACCGGGGCTCCAAAAGCGTTTTGAGCAACACAGAGCATATGAGATGTTCGAAGAGCTGAAAATGGTTTTCCAAGCTCATGCCCGGGTCAAGAGATATGATGTCTCCGACAAGTTCTTCAGCTGTAAAATGGAGGAGAACAGTTCTGTTAGCGAGCACATACTCAGAATGTCTGGGTTGCATAACCGCTTGTCTCAGCTAGGAGTTAATCTCCCGGATGACGCGGTCATTGACAGAATCCTTCAGTCGCTTCCACCAAGCTACAAGAGCTTTGTGATGAACTTCAATATGCAGGGGATGGAAAAGACCATTCCTGAGGTATATTCAATGCTGAAATCAGCTGAGGTAGAGATCGGAAAAGAACATCAAGTGTTGATGGTGAATAAAACCACTAAGTTCAAGAAGGGCAAGGGTAAGAAGAACTTCAAGAAGGACGGCAAGGGAGTTGCCGCACCCGGTAAACCAGTTACTGGGAAGAAGTCAAAGAATGGACCCAAGCCCGAGACTGAGTGCTTTTATTGCAAGGGAAGTGGTCACTGGAAGCGGAACTGCCCCAAATACTTAGCGGACAAGAAGAAGGCCGGCAACACCAAAGGTATATGTGATATACATGTAATTGATGTGTACCTTACCAGTACTCGTAGTAGCTCCTAGGTATTTGATACCGGTGCGGTTGCTCATATTTGTAACTCAAAACAGGAACTACGGAATAAACGGAGACTGGCGAAGGACGAGGTGACGATGCGCGTCGGGAATGGTTCCAAGGTCGATGTGATCGCCGTCGGCACGCTACCTCTGCATCTACCCACGGGATTAGTTTTAAACCTCAATAATTGTTATTTAGTGCCAGCTTTGAGCATGAACATTGTATCTGGATCTCGTTTAATTCGAGATGGCTACTCATTTAAATCCGAGAATAATGGTTGTTCTATTTATTTGAGAGATATGTTTTATGGTCATGCCCCGCTGGTCAATGGTTTATTCTTGATGAATCTCGAACGTGATGTTACACATGTTCATAGTGTGAATACCAAAAGATGTAAAGTTGATAACGATAGTCCCACATACTTGTGGCACTGCCGCCTTGGTCACATTGGTGTCAAGCGCATAAAGAAGCTCCATGCATATGGACTTTTGGAGTCTCTTGATTACGAATCATTTGACACGTGCGAACCATGCCTCATGGGTAAGATGACCAAGACTCCGTTCTCCGGAACAATGGAGCGAGCAACCAACTTATTGGAAATCATACATACCGATGTGTGCGGTCCAATGAGTGTTGAGGCTCGCGGAGGATATCATTATGTTCTCACTCTCACTGATGACTTAAGTAGATATGGGTATGTCTACCTAATGAAACACAAGTCTGAAACCTTTGAAAAGTTCAAGGAATTTCAGAGTGAGGTTGAGAATCGACGTGACAGAAAAATAAAATGCTTACGATCAGATCGTGGTGGAGAATATTTAAGTCACGAATTTGGTACGCACTTAAGGAAATGTGGAATTGGTTCACAACTCACGCCGCCTGGAACACCTCAGAGAAACGGTGTGTCCGAACGTCGTAATCGCACTCTATTGGATATGGTGCGATCTATGATGTCTCTTACCGATTTACCGCTCTCATTTTGGGGCTATGCTTTAGAGACTGCCGCATTCACTTTAAATAGGGCTCCGTCAAAATCCGTTGAGACGACACCGTATGAATTATGGTTTGGAAGAAGCCTAAGCTGTCGTTTCTAAAAGTTTGGGGGTGCGATGCTTATGTCAAGAAACTTCAACCTGAAAAGCTCGAACCCAAGTCGGAGAAATGCGTCTTCATAGGATACCCTAAGGAAACTATCGGGTATACCTTCTACCTCAGATCCGAAGGCAAGATCTTCGTTGCCAAGAACGGGTCCTTTCTGGAGAAGGAGTTTCTCTCGAAAGAATTGAGTGGGAGGAAAGTGGAACTTGATGAGGTGATAGTCACCCCTTCCGAACCGGAAAGTAGCGCAGCGCGGGAAGATGTTCCTGTGGTGCCTACACCGACTGGGGAGGAAGTTAATGATGATGATCATGAAGCTTCGGATCAAGTTACTACTGAACTTCGTAGGTCCACAAGGACACGTTCCGCACCAGAGTGGTACGGCAACCCTGTCCTAGAAATCATGTTGTTAGACAACGGTGAACCTTCGAACTATGAAGAAGCGATGGCGGGCCCGGATTTCGACAAATGGCTAGAAGCCATGAAATCCGAGATAGGATCCATGTATGAAAACGAAGTATGGACTTTGACTGACTTGCCCGATGATCGGCGAGCCATAGAAAATAAATGGATCTTTAAGAAGAAGACGGACGCGGATGGTAATGTGACCATCTACAAAGCTCGACTTGTCGCTAAGGGTTATCGACAAGTTCAAGGGGTTGACTATGATGAGACTTTCTCACCCGTAGCGAAGCTGAAGTCCGTCCGAATCATGTTAGCAATTGCCGCATACTATGATTATGAGATATGGCAGATGGACGTCAAAACGGCATTCCTTAATGGCTTCCTTAAGGAAGAGTTGTATATGATGCAGCCGGAAGGTTTTGTCGATCCTAAGAATGCTAACAAAGTATGCAAGCTCCAGCGCTCAATCTATGGGCTGGTGCAAGCATCTCGGAGTTGGAACATTCGATTTGATGAGATGATCAAAGCGTTTGGGTTTACACAGACTTATGGAGAAGCCTGTGTTTACAAGAAAGTGAGTGGGAGCTCTGTAGCATTTCTCTTATTATATGTGGATGACATACTATTGATGGGAAATGATATAGAATTCTTGGAAAGTATAAAGGCCTATTTGAATAAGTGTTTTTCAATGAAGGACCTTGGAGAAGCTGCTTATATATTAGGCATCAAGATCTATAGAGATAGATCAAGACGCCTCATTGGTCTTTCACGGAGTACATACCTTGACAAGATATTGAAGAAGTTCAATATGGATCAGTCCAAGAAGGGGTTCTTGCCTGTATTGCAAGGTGTGCAGTTGAGCACGGCTCAATGCCCGACCACGGCAGAAGATAGAGAAAAGATGAGTGTCATCCCCTATGCCTCGGCCATAGGGTCTATTATGTATGCCATGCTGTGTACCAGACCTGATGTAAACCTTGCCGTAAGTTTGGTAGGAAGGTACCAAAGTAATCCCGGCATGGAACACTGGACAGCGGTCAAGAATATCCTGAAGTACCTGAAGAGGACTAAGGATATGTTTCTCGTTTATGGAGGTGACGAAGAGCTCGTCGTAAAGGGTTACGTCGACGCTAGCTTCGACACAGATCTAGATGACTCGAAGTCACAAACCGGATACGTGTATATTTTGAATGGAGGAGCAGTAAGCTGGTGCCGTTGCAAGCAAAGCGTCGTGGCGGGATCTACATGTGAAGCGGAGTACATGGCAGCCTCGGAGGCAGCACAGGAAGCAGTCTGGATGAAGGAGTTCATTACCGACCTAGGGGTGATTCCCAATGCGTCAGGCCCGATGACTCTCTTCTGTGACAACACTAGAGCTATTGCCCTTGCGAAGGAGCACAGGTTTCACAGGAAGACCAGGCATATCAAGCGTCGCTTCAACTCCATTCGTGAAAGTGTTCAAAATGGAGACATAGATATTTGTAAAGTACATACGGACCTGAATGTAGCAGATCCGTTGACTAAACCTCTCCCTAGGGCAAAACATGATCAACACCAGGACGCAATGGGTGTTCGGTTCATCACAATGTAACTAGATTATTGACTCTAGTGCAAGTGGGAGACTGTTGGAAATATGCCCTAGAGGCAATAATAAATGGTTATTATTATATTTCTTTGTTCATGGTAATTGTCTATTGTTCATGCTATAATTGTGTTATCCGGAAATCGTAATACATGTGTGAATACATAGACCACAACGTGTCCCTAGTAAGCCTCTAGTTGACTAGCTCGTTGATCAACAGATAGTCATGGTTTCCTGACTATGGACGTTGGATGTCATTGATAACGGGATCACATCATTAGGAGAATGATGTGATGGACAAGACCCAATCCTAAGCATAGCATAAAAGATCGTGTAGTTTCGTTTGCTAGAGCTTTTCCAATGTCAGGTATCTATTCCTTAGACCATGAGATCGTGCAACTCCCGGATACCGTAGGAGTGCTTTGGGTGTGCCAAACGTCACAACGTAACTGGGTGACTATAAAGGTGCACTACGGGTATCTCCGAAAGTGTCTGTTGGGTTGGCACGGATCGAGACCGGGATTTGTCACTCCGTGTGACGGAGAGGTATCTCTGGGCCCACTCGGTAATGCATCATCATAATGAGCTCAATGTGACTAAGGCGTTAGTCACGGGATCATGCATTCCGGTACGAGTAAAGAGACTTGCCAGTAACGAGATTGAACAAGGTATTGGGATACCGACGATCGAATCTCGGGCAAGTAACATACCGATTGACAAAGGGAATTGCATACGGGATTGATCGAATCCTCGACATCGTGGTTCATTCGATGAGATGGTCGTGGAACATGTGGGATCCAACATGGGTATCCAAATCCCGCTGTTGGTTATTGACCGGAGAGGCGTCTCGGTCATGTCTGCATGTCTCCCGAACCCGTAGGGTCTACACACTTAAGGTTCGGTGACGCTAGGGTTGTAGAGATATGTGTATGCGGAAACCCGAAAGTTGTTCGGAGTCCCGGATGAGATCCCGGACGTCACGAGGAGTTCCGGAATGGTCCGGAGGTGAAGAATTATATATAGGAAGTCAAGTTTCGGCCACCGGGAAAGTTTCGGGGGTTACCGGTAGTGTACCGGGACCACCGGAAGGGTCCCGGGGGTCCACCGGGTGGGGCCACCTATCCCGGAAGGCCCCGTGGGCTGAAGTGGGAAGGGAACCAGCCCATAGTGGGCTGGGGCGCCCCCCATGGGCCTCCCCCTGCGCCTAGGGTTGGAAACCCTAGGGTGGGGGGCGCCCCACTTGCCTTGGGGGGCAAGTATCCCCCCTGGCCGCCGCCCCCCCCCCATCCAGATGGGATCCTGGCCGGCCCCCCCTCCCAGGCGGCCTATATATAGGGGGAGGGAGGGCAACAACATTACAGCCTTGGGCGCCTCCCTCCTCCCCTGCTACACCTCTCTCTCTCGCAGAAGCTCGGCGAAGCCCTGCCGACATCCCGCTACATCCACCACCACGCCGTCGTGCTGCTGGATCTCCATCAACCTCTCCTTCCCCCTTGCTGGATCAAGGAGGAGGAGACGTCGCTGCACCGTACGTGTGTTGAACGCGGAGGTGTCGTCCGTTCGGCACTCGGTCATCGGTGATTTGGATCACGGCGAGTACGACTCCGTCATCCACGTTCATTGGAACGCTTCCGCTCGCGATCTACAAGGGTATGTAGATGCACTCCTTTCCCCTCGTTGCTAGTATACTCCATAGATGCATCTTGGTGAGCGTAGGAAAATTTTATAATTATGCTACGATTCCCAACACGAACGTCCCTTGCTGCGCTGCATCGATATAGTGTTGAAGCCTCTTGACTGGTATTCTCATTTGCTCGTCCGTCCAAACGCACTTCCTTGATACAGGGTCCAAGGTTCCGCCAGCCCCGAAGAACCAAGTCCGGCAACGGTCTGGCCAGTTCATTGTCTCTGGTTCGATCCCTTTATCAAGCAGATCATTCTCAGCCTTGGCCCACTTAGGCCGGGCTTTGAGGTAGCCACCTGACCCCGTGCGATGGTGAAGCTTCTTCTTCGCAGAATTTTTCTTGTTTGTCACTGACATCTTCTTACTCTTTTCCGATGTCTTGTGGGCCACAAATGCGGGCCAGTGATCTCTGATCTTCTCATATTTGCCGATGAATCCTGGTGTCTCTTCTTTGTCGACAAACGTTTTCTGCCCATTCTTCCACCTCCTGAATAGGTCTGCCATCTTCTTAAGAGCATGAGACTTGATTAATTGCTCTTTAACTGGCTTCTCCGGATCCTCCTCTGGCGGTAGGGTGAAATTTGCCTTCAGCTCAGTCCAAAGATCATCTTTCTGCATATCATTAACATAAGACACCTCAGGGTCTTCCTTCTTAGGCTTATACCATTGGTGGATGCTGATCGGGATCTTGTCCCTAACAAGAACCCCGCACTGAGCAGCAAATGCTTCCTTTGTCCGGATGGGTTCAATCGGTTGGCCGTCGCGCGCGATTGCTGTGATCTCAAACCTTTCATCCGAGCGCAACTTTTTCTTCGGGCCTCGTCTCTTTACCGAAGTTGTGCTCGATCCGGAGGGCTAGAAAAAAGAAGAAAGACGAGAGTTAATTAATATGTGTACATACCAAAACAATGAATGCATCAATTAGCTAGTCAGCACAGGCTTAACTAATATATTTACCTGGCCGGACTCTGTTCGGTCACCGGAGCCGTCACCACGGGCTCCTTCTTGCACCAGCATTGGGTCACCGGAGCCATCATAATCATGTCTTTCCTCCTCCACTCTTCGATCACCGTAGCCTGCTTCTTCACCCTGTTCTTCCATACCATCATTATCGTTAAGATACGACAAGACATCACCTCCGGCTAAGATTATGTCCCCCAACACCTCTTCTGCGTCCTCGTCTCGTCCGTGCTCCATTGTTTCTGCAAATATTACAACATGGAAATTATTACACAAACATGACAGCAGGTGGATATATTAGTGCAAACGTAGACCTAGCTTATTCCGGGTTTGGGATGGCCTCGGCAACGCTTCAAGGGTAGGGGCGCGGCGGGAGGGGGTAGGAGACTGACATCATTTTTTCTAGGGTTTGGGTGTCCTCGAGAGTTTTGGTCGAGCGAGAGGGCCGGGGGGTGCTCCCGTGGTATAAGTTATGACGGTCGAAGTTATCCGGGAGGGGTTTATATTGACAACGACGATATACATACATGGGAAAATAATGTTATCGGGGAGGGGGTAGGTCGACCCCCCCCCCTCGTGTTGAAGTTATCGGGACACAGGGTATATCGAGAACGACATATCCGATAAAAAATAAGAAGACGAAGAAGAAATAAAAAGAGGAGAAGAAGATATTAATAGAGGAGAAGATTGAAGAAAAAAAAGAGGAGAAGAAGAGAAAATGGAATATTTTCTCTTCTTCTCCTCTATTCCTTTCTTCTTCTCCTCTTCTTTTTCTTCTTCTTATTTTCCTTTTTCCTCTCCTTCATTTTCTTCTTCTTCAATATCTTCCTAGCTAGATATATAATACTTTTCTAATAATGTAACTTTTGCATATATAAAACTTTTTCTTCTTCTTCTTCTTCCTTCTCTTCCTTCTTTTCCTAAATATATAAAACTTTTCTAAAAATGAAACTAACCTAAAATGTACTAAATCAGAGAACATATATAGATAAAACTAACCTAAAATGTACCCAAATGTACTAAAAATCTAACTTTTATATGCACAAAGAACATACATACATATATACATTTTTATAAAAATGCAAAAAACAAATCATCATATATATGAACAAAAAATCTAAAAAAGGACATATAATCAGATATACACACATACATTACTCACACATATACATATAATCTGGAAAAAAACATCATAAATATGTGAAAAAACAGAGGAGAGGACAGGGGGGCGGCGCCGGCCTGACCAAGGAGAGGTGCGGCGTGGTCGGGGCAGGGGCAGAGGCACGGCGCCGACGTCGGTGTAGAGGGCGGCGACGGCGGCGTGGTCGGGGCAGGGGCGACGGCGGCGTGGTCGGGGCA